>NC_079455.1:1218955-1286455 GCF_903798145.1 Danio aesculapii
GTACATTTTAGTTCGACTGAACTCGAACAAATTAATCACTAAACTGACAAAACGTAAAATAGTTACGTTTCCTCCGGAGATCAGGCTAGATTATTTCACTTAGCCCCATTGGCAGATTATTTTGCTTGTTTTGAGGAAAAATTCGCTTCATTTTGTATTATTATTATTTCTATAATATTATAAATTCTTTACGAATTTTGAGATATTTGGAGTAGAGGTCTTCCGCCAGGTTTTAATTCCGTACCTGACCAATCCTGCCATATATTCAGTCTTTGTTCACCTGCTGCGCACTTAGAATAATAGCCAACCTGACTGTTCCTGCTATATTTAGATCTGGTTTCTCACGTTTAAATTGTGTACTACCAAAACAGAGAGAGAACAGATAAAGCTGTAGGTTGTGCAAGGATTTGAAGCTAAATGTCAGTGTTGTTTTGCGCCATTGTGATGTGACATGAGTGCCGCTTTAAACCTGAGGTTCTAGTCTTCTGAAGATGGTCACACACCAGATGCGCCACTCAGCACTATGCTATAGGGTGCACATATGACAGTAGGAAGTAACATTCGCCGGATGTGCACATTCGCATGTTATTTAATATGAAACTCTTCAGATGGCGCTCTGTGGTGGGGCAGAAATACGAACAGTGTCCTGGACAGCCGGTGTGCATACCCTGATAGAAATCCATGTTTAGAATTGTAAAATGCATGGCGCTGCGTGGCACATCCGGTGTGTGACCCCCTTGACTGCTAAAGGGTCAAACTTTGAGGTATTATCCAACACAGTCTCATGGCAATTCGTAACTTTTTGATTTAGTGGCTAATTCGTACGAATTCAGACGATCTAATTCGTACAATTTAGTACGATTTGCTCATCCGCCAATGATGGTTGGGTTTAGGGGTGGGGTTAGGTGCCACGCCTCCTTTTTAAAATCGTACCATTTCGTACGACTGAACTCGTACGAATTCATACGAATGAGCCACTAAACTGTCAAAACGTAAAATACTTACGTTATCTCGTGAGATCAGGCTGTATTATAACATTGCGCAATCGCCACCGTGTCGTATCTTATAACTTTATTATTATTATTATATTACAAAATTAACCATTATCATCATCATTATTATTATTATTATTTATTTTTTTTTTTGTCATTTTTTTTTACTTTTTAAAAGCTTTTTTTAAACACTGCTCTAAACATTTTTAAAGATAAGATAAGTCTTTATTTATCCAGAAAGAAATTCTTTCTCCAGAGACTGCTTGTTAAAAAAAAAAGTACAACATCACACTCACAAAAAAGATGATAATACATTAAGACTATGTACAAGACGCATCATTTTGGGAAAAAGATTTTGCTAATTCTCAAAATTCTACATTTTGTGAAACGTGCACTCTACGATAACTGGTTTTAGCAAAGATTTACAATTATTATTATTAATATTATTTGTAATCATCATTTTATTATTATAAGGCGATTATAAGACTAGATTTTTTGCATGTCTAGAAAATGCTTCTTGATTTAGGAACTTGAACACGACAAAGAAAGAAAAGCTTTGTAAAAAAGCAGTGAAACGCTTACTATGGGACAAATAAGTAAAGAATATAAATAAATCTGAGCATATACAATGTGCATTTTGGAGGATTTTATTACTCAGCACACACAATTAAGCAATGGGAAAAATATCCAGGAGAATTATTAAACATTTTTTTTTGTTATTATGGGAGATTATTTCTGAAAAATGGATGTATTGCATTTGAAATAATAAATAAAAGTGCACCTTTTCCATTATTGCTGTTGTGTATAATAGACACATCCAGCCAGAAGATGCTGCTGTTGCTCTGCGTTGTATTTCTAGTCTTTTGTTTGCTCTTCTCTTAGATAAAAAAACCCCACTTTGGTGCATCAAGAGTTTCCCTGTTACACATCCAAGATCTTGCTGAGTGTTTGTTTTATTAGCTCGGATGGTCGCTCAGAGAGGAGCTTAACATTACATTGTACCTGGGTGAGAATTGTTACTGGAAATGTTATGAAACAAATACACAGATCCAATTCAATCTAACAGCGCTGCACTGCAAAAAAAACCTAAATGCTTTTCTTACTTAGAGCCCTATCATTTTCAGACCAACTGTTTTCTTTTTTCAGTTTATTCATGACGATCTGCATCTGTATAATGTTATTATTATTAGCAGTATTATTGATTATATGCAGATTTATATTTGCTTTAATAAACACAAGTGTAGATTTGTCCACCTGTGGGGTTTTGGAGACGTCTGCATCACCATATGGGGCATCAGAACAGGACGTGTGTTTGGATATAACTCAGTGTTTTGACCACACTTCATTATTATTGTTCATTTATTCCTTTGCTGGAGATTAGAACTGAATTTAGAAATAGTTTTGATCAAATCTTTGAGTTTAGTAAAGGAGTAAAGTAAAGGAGTAAAGTAAAGGAGTAAAGTAAAGAGGCTGAATGGAGGAGGCTCGTTCTTTATCCTCGCGCTGCAGATGCTCTGTTTAACTGTTTTCTCGCTAGTGAAGCGTTCAGTTTTTACACTTACAAAGTCGCCATGTTAATAGCAAATGCACCATGGAGCGACGCGACTGAGACTTAAAGGGAATGAGAGAGGAGACTCTGATTGGTTTAATGCACGTTATGCTCAAAACACACCCAGAACTCATTAAGAGAATAAGCACAACCCTGTTAGACCATGCGCCGGGGCGCAGAGCGCATTTTACCATCATTAAAATAAAGGATGCAAAAGTGGATTCAGACACGATCTTAACGCTTTTGGGCCATGAGCTGTAGACTTTGCACATAGATCATTAAAATAGAGCCCTTCGAGTTTTTGTTTAATTTCTAGTCCAAAAATGTTAATGTTTTGGACAAGCAAAAATTTTGTCTTGTTTTCAGAAATTATGAACCAAAGTTTTTCCTTAAAACAAGCAAAATAATCTGACAATGGGGCAAGGGAAATAATTTTATTTCAAAAAGGAAAAAACAAGATTATTTTTCATCCCCCGTTTGCAGATTATTTATCTTGTTTTAAGGTCAAACTGACTTAATTTTGACTCACTATTTCTTAAAACAATATAATGTGTTTTGCTTGTCTAGAAAATGCTTCTTGATTTAAGAATTTTAGATATTTGAATTAGAAACAAAACAAAAATAAAATCAAAGAAAAGCATTTTTTGCAGTGTAGCACTGAGGACGAGATTAAAATCACCACATTTTCCTTCTCAATTAATAATTATTCAAGCTTCTTCTGAAATTCATCCAACTGATTTTCATAACTTGAACATAACTGTTTATGTTTAGGCTATAATACTATGGTTTAATTACACAAACACAAACTCTGAGAGTCTCGTCTCAACCCACAGGTTGAAAGGTGACAGTAAATGGACTTTAATCTTATTATATATATATATATATATATATATATATATATATATATATATATATATATATATATATATATATATAAATAATAATAATAATAATAATAATAATAATATTAACAAAACCAGCAACAACATATGTGTTCAGAGCACTTCTGGTGATATACTACAGTTTGTCATTATTAGATTAGGATTAAATTGCAATATAGTAAATTATACTTCTATTTGGATGGTGACAGTTAAGGGTTAAAAAAGGTCTTGTTTTTAATCCAAATATCTACAAATTCTTAAATCAAGAAGCATTTTCTAGACAGGTAATAAATATTCTTTTGTTTTCAGAAATAATGAGTCAAAATTAAGTGATTTTTTTCTTTAAGCAAGCAAAATGATCTGCCAATGGGGTCAACAAAGTAATCTTCTTTTTAGTTTGAAATAATATGATTGCACTTAACTCTCTGGTAGATTTATTATCATGTTTTAAGGAAAGAAAAGTTTAAAACAATATGTTTTACTCCTCTAAAACATGCTTCTTGATTTAAAAACTTTTAGTCATTTTATCTAGAAACAAGACAAAACCCAAAGTAACAACAGTATTTTTGCAGCATCATAATTAATATGTTTAAATAGTCATAACATTATGAAATGTCCTGATTTACCCTCAACCTAGCGAGGTCCAGAATAAAGTTGAACTCCTGAGGGCAACTCCGGCATGCCAAGTTCAAAGAAGGCTGTTTTGGAAGATTTAGTATTTTTTGTGCATGCAGAAATCAGTCAAGGAGAGTCAGCGAAACATCAGTCATGCATGCAAAGCAGTCATGGAGCAGAATGCAGGTACTCATGCGTGCTGTTCCTGAGGGAGGACGATGATGAAGGAGAGATACTGAGAAACTCCGAGCGCAGACGAAAGTACTTCCACTGAAGAGATCATGATCATTAGAAACGCTCTTTCTTTAGAGATTTCTTCTGAGTAAGTGTCATAATGGGTGCCACTTTATATTAGGTGGTCTTAACTGCTCTGTACTTGCGTCAGAATACAAATACAATGCACTCACTGTGTTGATAATGTATTGCAGAACACTTGTGGTGTTGGCAGTGTTGGGCCGTAGCGTCGTTACAAGTAGTGACGCTACTAGCTTAACTACATTTCTCAGTAGCGTAGCGGTATAGTATAGTAATTAATTGAACTGAATTCTGCCTCATATGATTAATTGACAGTTTTATTGACCTCTAAGATATGATTGACTTGGATTTAAGTTGCTTCGATTTAAAGATAAAAATTGCAAAAATAGCTTAGATGTAGCTAATCTACTTTTGCCATGTAGCTTTTAGCTTAGCTTGCTGCATTTCCTATAGGGGGTAGCTTTTAGTGTAGTTAAGCTACATTTTAAGAAGACTAGCTGATAGCTTAGCTCACTACATTTTTCAAGTAGCTTGCCCAACACTGGTAGTTGGGTTAGGGACAGGTTTGGTGGTATGAGTAGGTTTAAGTGTAGGTTAACATGTAAGGGATGGTCATTCATTCATTCATTTTTTTTTTGTTCGGCTTAGTCTCTTTATTAATCAGGGGTCACCACAGCGGAATGAACCGGCAACTTATCCAGCGTATGTTTTACGCAGTGGATGCCCTTCCAGCTGCAACCCAACACTGGGAAACACCCATACACCCTTGCAATCACACAAACACTCATGCACTGCAGACGATTAAGCTTATTCGATTCCCCTATAGCGCATATGTTTAGACTGTGGGGGAAACCGGAGCACCCGGAGGAAACCCACACCAACACGGGGAGAACATGCAAACTCCACACAGAGATGCCAACTGAGCCAGCTGGGGCTCGAACCAGTGACCAGGGATGGTCAACAATGTAATTAAAAATATAATTACCTAACAGATGAATGATATCATGACAAAAGAGGCTCATTGGGAAAATGTGCCCTGGTGTACATATTTGAGAACCCAGAAATACATGCTCGCAGGTACATATGGCTGCATTTTACGTGTAAAACCAAAGCTACAGTGCGATACCGCTGACTGCTTACCTCCTTATAGATAACTTTTCCAGTGTGACTGGTTTGTTCGATAGCTCAGCGGGAATGACGCCATGTTTGGGAGGCGGAGCAGAGTGGACCAGGGGCCTCATGTATCAAAGCTGCGTACGCCAGATTTCACGCTCACGTTTGGATTTACTAATGATGAAATGAAGGTGAGAATAGTCCGTTGGTCCATGCCAACTTCATGTCTGGCGTACGTGTATTTATTGTGTGTGTTTGTTTCCATTGGCGACTCCTAGAGGCAATTGTGTAAATTGCACACTACAAAGTATATTTGAGCCGTGCAATGCCAGCTGTATGTGACGGGATCATCCGCATGTCTAGCAGGTATATAAGGTTTCCATACCATGCTGTTGACCAGCCAAACATTAAAGCGAAACTTGCAGCGATCGCCGTTTTTCCCAATGTAATCAGAGCGATCGACCGCACACGTATTGCTATAAAGATGCCATCTGAAGACGAATTTGCATATGTGAATTGGAAAAATTTCCATTAAATAAATGTGCAAATAACATGTGATGCTCAAATGCGCATAAACTAAATACACACACTTGTTAATGACTCCCACTTGTCTTCCTCGTGATGAAGAGTAGGCAATATCTGATATGTAGCGAGGGAAAAACGAATAAGGAGTTCGTCAGACGCTGGATTCGAACCGAGTTCATAATTGATAGTGTCAAAACATGTTGCGATGCGCTTTACGAGCTACGCCACATTCGCCTCTGATGTCTGCTCTCATTAGTTTTGTTGTCTCTTTCAATCAAACGGGCGGGAATCACTCTATTTGCACTTAGCCTAAATAGACACTACAAAATTTTACACCTTTACATCGGACCATTTCTTTTTTAATTCAGTCACAGTGCGATGTTCAGACCCAACTGTGTTAACCGTGTCAGCTAAACTCTCACACTCGATTTTTTTTTTGTTATTGATTCCGGAGGACAAACTTGCAAATAACACCGTTTTTCTCCGGTCTACCTCCGATAGGAGCACTTCCAATTCACATTCTGTTCAAAGTTTCTCTTCTTGCTTGCTTTGCCATTGCTTTTTCGTTTGGTTTTGCCAAAGTAGAGTCATTACCGTAATTATTAGAGGGAGGAGGCAGGGAGGGGTTTTGCGCTCGCGCACGTGTGCTCAGTTTCACGTTAAGTCGGATGTACAAAGAGAATATGCGTGGGATTCCCCATACGCAGTGTTTCATACATGATATATTTGTCCGTACGCAATGTTTTATTATGAATTCAACACAAGTCTTCGTACATGAGGCCTCTGGGTTTTAATCTGGCCAAGGATGGTTACAGAAACCAGATGTTATGATTATCAGCAATCTAGCGGTTGCAGATCGCTAACGGACTACAAATCCACCATTCTGAGAATTTAAGAAGATCTGGAGCCCGCCATTGGGGGAACTCAAGAGGATCTGGTGTCCACCATTCAGGGAACTCAGATCCTTCTAAATTCCCTGAATGGCGGATTTGTAGTGTGTTAGCTGATAATCATAACACCAGGTAAAACGAAACCCCCCAAAAAGCAGCATGAGGTCAGGGTAGAGGCACACGTCCATGATGGCTTTTTTCCTTTAGTTTGCTTTGGAAAACATTAGAGTGGCACGGTGGCTCAGTGGTTAGCACTGTGGCCTCACAGCAAGAAGGTAGCTGGGTCAGTTGCCGTTTCTATAAAGAGTTTGCATGATCTCCCCGTGTTGGTGTGGGTGTTCCGGTTTCCCCCACACCCCAAACACCTGCGCTAAAGTGGAATTAGATAACACAATCAGCCATAGTGCATGAGTGTGTGCGCGAATGGGTGTTTCCCAGTACTGGGTTGCAGCTGGAAGGGATAACATATGCTGGATAAGTTGGTGGTTCATTCCTCTGTGGCAACCCCTGATGAATAAGGGACTAAGCTGAAAAGAAAATGAAGGAATGAATTCACCTCTGCTCTTAACATGAAGGAATCAAGTTAATGTATTCATTTTAACACATTTAAGTAGATTGAACATAAAACAATTAAGTTGTCACAGAAAAAAATCTCCAGAATTGTGCGGTTTCAGCTCATTTTAAGTAAGTACCAAACAGCAAATATCATTTTTCAACTCCACAATGCCTTTTAGTGCTCTGACAGCTTAATATAGTGAACAATCATGGAGAGCAACACTGAAATGGCGGCAGTGAATATCCATAGTGTTTTTGTTCATCTCTTTTCTCCTCCATCTCTGTTTCGTCCTCTCCTGCCGTCCCTCAACACAAGGACGCCGCACAGCTGTTGTGATTTGCTTCATGAGGGACGCCTGTCTTGGCAGCGGGACACCTGAGGTTATCGCTCCACAATCCAAGGTTTAACATCTACATCCCGATTCGAGCAGCAACGGCCTCTGTGACATTGACTACGTTTACATGGGCTGCGTCTAAAATTGCCTACTACTTAGTAGGTACCTACATTTGAATTTACTACATGAACGTAAGAAAATGAAATGTGAAAATATATAGTGCATTTATCAGGTATGGCCATACACCCAAAATGCTTCACAATTTTGAGGGGGGGCTCTCCACACCACCACCAGTGTGCAACATTCACTTGGATGATAAGATGGCAGCCACAGGACAACAGCGCCAGTGCGCTCACCACACACCAGCTATTGGTGGAGTGGAGAGACAGTGATCGAGCCAATTCAGTGGGTGGGGATGATTGGGAGGGGCTGATGAAGGGAATTTGGCCAGTGGGGTTACACCTCTACTCTTTACGAGAAGTGTCATGGGCTTTTTAATGACCACAGAGAGTCAGGACCTCGGTTTAACGTCTCATCCGAAAGACGGTGCTCACTGACAGTATAGTGTCCCCTTCACTATACTGGGGCATTAGGACTCACACAGATCTTTTGAGCGCCCCCTGCTGGCCTCTCTAACACCACTTCCAAGAGCAACCTAGTTTTCCCATGTGTTCTCCCATCCAGCTACTGACCAGGCTCAGCCCTGCTTAGCTTCAGTGAATAACCACTCTTGGGCTGCAAGGTGATGTGGCTTTGTAGTTTCTCCAATGTGGAGAAACTAAATCACATGGTCTGCATTTATCCCCCTAAATCCTCTCACCTGTGACTGTTCCCAACGTCAGCATCCGCTCATAAATCACAGCAAGAACACCTCAAACTCTGCCAGAAATCAGACGTCTCAACTGCGCACGTCACCGAGATGGATCGGCTGCAAGCTCCAGACTGCCGTTATCCACATTCACACACAATCTCTCATGCCGGGGAAGTTGTAAAGGAACATTCTGACATTTCAAGAGCGATAGCAAAAGTTTGAGACGGTGGAAACAGAAGAGTTGTGCGGCCTTAATTGCAATCTCCCTGCTAAATTGGGCAAACCGGGGGGAAGGAGGCTGCTGGCTATCACTCCCGCCAGATAATGATCCACCGCTGATTGCGCTTTAAGTGTCAGACTTCAAAATAATTGGCTGGAATTGCTGTAAAAGCAAGAGAGAGCGAATAAACAGCGCCTCGGAGCAATTTGTCATCTGCTGCTTTGGCCTTGTGTCGCTGTGGATATTTGCCCCGGGGCCTCAAGGGGCCGATAAGACGCTGCGTTAGAGTACTAGAAGAAATGAACAGAGAGTAGCACCGCAAAAAAGGCTTATTTGTCTTGGTTCTAGTCCAAATATCTAAAAATTATTAAATGCATTTACTTGAGATGGAAAAACTGTTGTCTTGTTTTAAGAAATAATAAGTCCAAATTGAAACAAGCAAAATAATCTGCCAAATGGTCTTATGTCAGAAGAAAAAAACTTGATTATTTTTCTTACTAATAATAATAATGAAATTAATAGAAATGTGTTCTTAAAATAACAACTAAAACTAACAAAACCATTAAACAAAATTAACTAAAAACCTAAATTAATGGCACATTTTTAAATAATATTAAAATAATAACTAATTTTACAATGCAAAACTGCAGTGACCTCATTTTGTACTCAAAAGTAGCTACGAAATAAAGCCCAATGTGACAGAACTAAACTATTGATCAAAAACAACTGAAAAAAAATCCCAATGAAAAACAAATAAAGCAAAATAAACAACAAATATATCCTCAAATTAAAGCATACATGTACACCCGTATATGCATATAGCTACACAATCACACACGCAATAGTCCTTACATATGCATATACATGCACACGCTGCACATGCGTACATACACCTTCACAATATACAAATGAAGTGTTCAGATGCAGAAACCTCGAAAATTTCCATCAAAAATGAACATTTTTCTCAGCCACCTTTGTTTATGTTGAGATATTTCACTTTAAACACCAGGAAAAGGACTTATTCTTTGGCATAAAAGTGATGTTATTGAACATACGCACAAGAATGTTAAAAAAATGCTCATTTTAGAGAAAAATTTCAGATGGCATTTAGAGGTTTTTGCACGTAAACTCTTCATATCTACATAAAATGCATACACTTCACACACTGTTAGTCATATGCAATTTTAAAAACCTGAGTCCTAACATGCTTAAAAAACATGAATGCTGGGGGATTCTTTCACTTAATTTGGGAGACAATTCCACATTTTTGGAATATAAAGACTTAAAGAAGTGCCGCCAGATCACATCAGATTTACAGAGTGAAATTCTAAAAGACCAGCGCTAGAAGGGCGTAGCAAACGGATTTGATTGCATCTCGATAAGCAGTCAGAAATGTAAGAAGTTGTCATGTTGTGTAGTGCCTTATAAACTAATAAAAGAATCTTAAAATCTATCCTTTGCTGCACTGGTAACCAGTGTAATTCTATTAATGCTGGTGTAATATGTTAACGTTTCTTCAATTTCATTAAAACTCTGGCTGTTGCATTTTGTATCAGTTGCAACTTCCTTATAGAACCCTTGAATTGTGTGGAACTCTTTATTTTTTATAGTGCGCTCAAACTACCATGTCCACGCTTTTAACTATGACCCGTCCATGCCTCCTCCAATATAAGTCAGAGTATAAATCTGAAGAGCTCCTAAATGAGTTGTCATGTAGTGGACATGAGTATCACTTCTTGACAGGGTGGCTGTAAATGCAAGTGACTTGATGAATCCGACCTGGCAAATCTAGGTCACTGAGACCCAGTGCTGTAAATGTGGATGATTCCGGAGCTAATGCTGCAGGCGTTGGCCTTAGGTTTTACTATCTATAGACGTCAGACGAAAGGGGGATCTGTAGGGGAAACCAAAAGAGCAGCACGAGATCATGTTTTACTGCTTATACCATTAGGCATTCACTGACTCAACCTCAAAGAGTTCAGCTCCAAAACTCAAGACCGCAAATACAGAGGACCGAATGCCCTGAGACGACAGACGCCTGAGGTGCCCTAAACTATACATTTTGTTTATTCATTCATTTATTTATTTTCAGCTTAGTCCCTTTATTTATCATGGGTCATGACAGTAGAATGAACTGCAAACTATTCCAGTATATGTTTTACACAGCGGATGCCCTTCCAGCTGCAACCCAGTATTGGGAAACCTATTAATGCTTACCAGGATGTATTTGTACTTTTAGATTAGTTTCAGGAAACATTCAGGGAAACTCGAGTGTATTTTATATCTTATTACAATGTGACTATATAAACAGTGATCAACTTACCAACTAAATGTTGATATAAAACTTTCCTTATTCGTTCTAGCATGTGACTGTGTGATAAACAGACCACATTGACCTGAGAAACTAAACACTACACACTTTCTCTTTCTTCACTGTGCTTTCTGTGACTCGCTTTCTAAAATACATTGTGTTCATTTTAATGTGATGTGGGCATGTGGTAACATCATGAATATATTACCCAAATATCACGAATCAGTCCTGTGATATAATTGATTAAATAAATGCAGCCTTGATGAGCAGGAGAAGCTTATTTTAAAATATTTTAAAAACCGGAGCACCCGGAGGAAACCCACGCCAATACGGGGAGAACATGCAAACTCCACACAGAGATGCCAACTAACCCAGCCGGGGTTCGACCTGTGACCTTCTTGCTGTGAAGCCACAGTGCTAACCACTGTGTTGCCCATGGATGTATTATATCTACAGGTGGTTTATCAAGCCCACTCACCTGTGTGAAGCACACTATGAATTTGAACCATGTAAAGTACTTGAATTAATGTGTTAGGGTAATTCTAGCAGTGGGGGACATTTGGGAATTTAAATGGTCAAATAATTAGTGAATTGCTTTTCTTACAATTTGAATTATACTGAATTATATATATATATAATTGGTATTATACTGCTGTTGTAAAACAACAACAGTTACACAACAACAACAGTACACGGCACATTTTGTTCTTCTTGGCTTTGTGGCTGTTCATCAAGATGACGACAAGGCTTGGTTGAGCTCGGGTCGACCATGGCTTATTATTATGCATATGTTATTATGGTGTAACGTCTCGGCTGTGTTTTTAAAAATGTCGCTTCCTTTGTTTTCATTCTCCTGCTTCTGACGTATCTCTGTAAACTAATAGCGTTCAGCTGCGCTTCTAGCTCATGGTATCCTTTGGGCCTGTTGTTGGTACTCTTTGCAAAGAGTAACCAAAAAGTGGTACGATACGATTCGCTTTTAGGTACCGTTTGACAGTGGAAGCGGCCATAAAAGTGTAATGAACTATACCGTACCACTCGGTAAAAACGGGCTATTAGGCACAGGCGCAAAAACAGCTACAAATCCCTCTGAACCAAAAATGTATATTTTCAGCAGGGTATAATAAATGATCTGGGGGCCACACATTGGCTCAGTGGTTACAACAAGAAGGTCGCTGGTTTGAGTCCCGGCTGGGTCAGTTGGCGTTTCTGTGTGGAGTCTGCATGTTCTCCCCGAGTTGGTGTGGGTTTCCTCCGGGTGCTCCGGTTTCCCCCACAGTCCAAACACATGCGCTATAGGGGAATTGATTAACTAAATTGGCCATAGTGTATGAGTGTGAATGAGTGTGTATGGGTGTTTCCCAGTACTGGGTGGCAGCTGGAAGGGCATCCGCTGTATAAAACATATGCTGAATAGTTGGTGGTTTATACCGCTCTTGTGACCCCTGATGAATAAAGGGACTAAGCTGAAGGAAAATGAATGTATAACAAATAATCAGCATTTTGAGCTGAAACTTCACAGACACACTCTGAAGACACAAAAGACTTGTTTTACATCTGGTAAGAAGGCCAAAAAAAGTCTCGTCTTTGACCAAAGTATTATAAATCAGCTCTTGGAGTTGGTCTGTAATCCAAACAAATATTTGCATTTCTAATTTCCTTGTATTAGAAGTGTTTAACCAAGAAAACATTTGTACACGGATGTGTTTTATTTCAAATAAGGAACAATTCCTATCTGACGTGGGAATCAGACAGCAGACTCTATATATATGAATCAATGAATCTGTGTGGACATCTGTGTCTGTTTCACTGAAAGCACAACCATGATCTTTGTCAGTGTCCTCCTTCTCTGTAAGTATCACTCATCTTTCTTACATTTTACCTTTCATTTAACTCAGTTAACTAAAAAATACAGATGTTATCTAATGTTGAGATTTGAAAAGTTTTTGTTTGTTTGTTTTGTTTTTAGGATTATGATTTTTATTTTATTTTATTTTAAGATTAGCAAGTATTTTAACGCCTTCTCTTGTATTTTTGTGTTTTAGTGGTTCAGATGAACTCCAGGCTGCTAATATCTGCAGGTATTTCACTGATCTAATCAACTATAATCAAACAAAAGTTACCCAACTTCATTGTGAAGTCATACATTTCAGATTTGTGTGAATCTGGATCTCATCGTCCAATATTTTGTCCGTCTCTTCATGTTAAAAATGATGAGTGAAACCTTTAAAGCAGGATTCTTTCATTTTTCAGACACAGTAAACACGTGTGATGGGACTGTCCTGAGTCTCAGCTGTGGTAAGAGGTTGCAGTGTTACATTCAATTAAAGCTGTGTTCACTGTAAACAATATCTGTTAATGAACAGTTTCCGGGTTTTGTGATTCACTTTATGTTTATTTACTGTTGTGAATTGCATTATGAGATGTTGATCTCTGCTCTGTCGACTTTTTGATGCAGAAAATTCAACTCTACAGTTCACCAAAGAGACTTTTATTGCCATTTTAGTAGCTTGAAATAATATAATGTACAAGAAATAATATTTAGAGCAGTGGTTCTCAAACTTTTTTCATCAAGTACCTCCTTAGAAAAAAACTGTCTCTCCAAGTACCACCATAATGACCAGTATTGAAATAAAGTAGCGTAGTTGGTCAAATTAACTGGTCAAATCAGCTACAGAACTGCATAGTTCGAAAACAAGACAGAGTCATATTCATTCAACAAAATTATATTCCATACAAAATATGAAGCTGATCAGTCGGTTCTTATCACATGACTCACAGTGCAGCATTCTGAAAAGTTAAGATGTTTTCAACTGGGCACGCCTGGAATACGCAAGTGCTTCATGCTGCAGTTCTTACTAATTTTGCTAGCCTGTGGGTTAAAATTTGGCACTCAAGTGACCGAAATGTAACAAGAGAATACGGTCATTTTTCAAAATAAAAGATTTTTCAAAATAAATGCTTGTTCAGACTCAGATTATAAATAAAACTTAAATAGTTAATGATTTTTTTGTGCGGTCCGGTACCAGTTGATCTATAGAGCGGTGCCGGTCTGTGGCCCAAGGGTTGGGGACCACTGCTCTAGCACGTACAGTATCTGCTCTGCAAGCACCATGCACCTCTTTCTCTAGTTCTGCGCCAATTGAATTGATTTTTAGCAGCTGATGACACGATGCACTAAAGTAAACATTCTAAGCAAAACTCTTTGATCGTAGGCTTTAGAGAACAGCAAATACTGATCACATTGGTGTTATCGTACGCATCAAATGATTAAAATTGTATTCATTTTTTCTTTTGTTACTCAGTGATTCCTCAGCATGCCACCAGAAGTAAGCCCGCGTACCACTAGTGGTACACGTACCACAGTTTGAGAACCACTGGTCTAGAGAAACAAGTCTGTAAAATAACAGAAAATGTGCTGCAGTTTATTACAAGGTTTCTGAAGCGTAATATACACCAATACAGACAATATGGCAGTGCAAACTATTACACATGTTCATATAATTCGCTTTTTACAACTTTTCAAAATTAAAAGTTGCTGGAAGAAATATCAAGATCCCATAATGCAACTCAAAAGCAGAAATAAGTTGGAAAAAAACAAACAAACAAATAAAAACATGAAATCACAAACAGTGTATATGAAACATAATCCATTAAGAAATGCTGTTACTTTTATCTCCTTGTAGAAAACGGGAAGATTCAGGTAACTGCTGCAAACTATGGACGTACAGATAAATTCATCTGCTCTGAAGGACGTCCATCTTGGCAGCTCCAAGACACCAACTGCTATTCACCAAATGCACTGGCTATGGTGTCAAAAAGGTATAAACTGCTGTAAGGTGTGCTAATATTAGGCACTGAGACTAAGTTTACTTCAATAAATTGCAATTAAATCTTAATCGGTTACACTTTACAATCAGGTTTCCTTAGTTAATGTCATTTAATGTATTTACTAACATGAACTAAGTGGGAACAGTACTTGTTCAGCATTTATTGACCATAGTTCAACATTGACTAATGCATTATGCAATCCAAATTCATGCTTGTTAACATTAGTCACTGCACCCAACAGTAACTAATATTAACTAACATGAACAAAAACCCTAATAAATGTATTGTTCATTGTTTGTTTATGTTAGTAAATACATTAACTAATACAACCTTATTGTAAAGTGTTACCTCAATCTAATTATGACAATTTATACGATTAACCATACGATAGGTTAACGATTGCTTCACCTCCCTAATCAAGCTAGCTGGGTGAAAAACATCCAGCATAACAAACATGCTGCATTCAGTGTCTGTCTGTAGCAAATAGAAACCGATGTAGTGTATCAAGGTGGCACTTCTCACTGGAGAAGGCTGTTTGTCTTTTAGAAAATTCAGGTTGGGTTTTTGGAGTTCACTCGAGTCGCATTTACAACCTAGCCCACTGCAGCGCGGAGGACTCGGAGTGTTTGAAAGCAGCTTCCCGTCACTCAGCCTTTTCAAACTTCTTATGGCCTCAAACGAAGAACAAAAAGATTTCGTTTTGAGGTATAACCGTATGTCCATGCACATGTCATGACTGACTTAAAAAGCAATGAAAGCAATGTTTCTCTCTCTCATTGTTTTCGGTGTGAAATTTCAGGTGACTGCTTTAAAATTCACCAGGCCATCAAATTGTGTAGTATATCACTGCTTCTGAATGATTTTCACATAAACTCACTGGTGATGTATGCCCGAACATACAAACTTCTGACCGTCAGGATTGGCACTGTGTATGTGTACCTTTAAGTGAACTTGAAAAGGAAACATGTATACTTTAATATGGAGTTAGTATGCTAACTCAGAAAGTGACTGCTGTTAAAAAATATAACTTTTGCAATAGGGATCAATCTATACTTTTTAATACATTTAAGACTAGACAGTGATAGTCTTCACCACCCCAACCCCCCGTTATCCTTATAATTATTAACATAACACAATTTTTATTAATAAAATTTTATATATTCATATTTAATTTAAACTTAGTTATATTTACTTAAGTAAACAATTTCCTAACAATAGTCAGGTGAGTGCCACTACAACAACTGGTGAGCAAAGATGCTACTAATCAAACCTGATAATTCTTCATAATGATAAACCATCATGTTTTAATATTTGCACGTTTTCCAGCAAAATGTTACTAATATGTTGTATTAGTTAGCGGTCATACTGTAAATATACAGCAATTACTTTAACCTCACTTTGTCACATACAGCTGCAATGGCTTGAAAAGTTGTGAGTTTGTGGTGGCACATACAATCTTCACTGATCCCTGCATTGGCACATACAAGTACCTTTCAACTACCTATTTTTGCAGCCCATCTGAAATACGTGAGTAAATATTATCTGCTCTACTGCTAAATTCATTCTTATGCTTTTTTTTTTTTTAAGCATGAACCTTTATATGAAATTAAATGAAGTGTTATTATTTTAGGAAAGAAATGTGCACTTCAGCATACTAAAAACAACAGTTTATGGATATAGTTTAGAATATTGTATCGCAAACTAAATGTAATGTTATTTGACACTTGTGGAGAAGTCCAGTTGTAACACGGGGAGTGACAGAGACAACTGAAGTTTGGATCCAGGTGCAGGTTTATTGAATAGTCAGGCAAACAAAGGTCAACACAAGTGCAAACAGAAAGTTACAAGTGTAATAAGTCAAAAAGGAGTGTGAATGGAGTGCATGTATGAAAATGTAGTCCATGAATGGCGGAATTGTAGTCCATATGTGTTTGTGTGTGAGATCCAGCGATCTTGCGAGTATGATCGCTGGTGATCGTGACACCAGTAACGAAAGTCCCATTAATAGCCTTTTATTTCATTAGAATATTTTCTCCTTAAGGCTTCTTAAAGATCCTTAATGTCTGATAGACGTTATAGTGGTAACGTCCACACAACGTCAATCTGTAACATATTTATGCTGCGTTCACACCAGACGTAGATGAAATGTTAAGTGATTTACATGTTAAGTCTAAGACATGAACAGACATGCCACGACGTGATTCACGCGAATGATGTGGCGCAAATCATTTGATTTGGAAAATCTGAACTTCAGTGAACATTTGTGATGTGTTTACCAATCAGGAGCTTGCGGTAGTATGGGTGTGATTATGATGTTGCGCCTGTTGTTGGTGTCCTGAATGGAAATACTCCTGCCAACACCTGAACCCTGAACCCAACAACCCATCCAGGTATAGTTTCTGGAGGAGTTGATGAACTCACAGAGCTGGGTGCACCTCTGAAAGCAATCCAGGCTCATTCTGAAAGCGTAGTCCCGTGGACATTTCTAAAGGCCGCGAATTACATAGCCGGAGGTACCTATGGCTCCATTTTATTTTTTAAGCGAACGCTACAGGGCGGTATGACCCCGTTCCTTTTGGCGCTTACTGGCTGACCGCTGACCTCCGTGTGGAAGGCTTTTCCGCCGCATCCAGTTTGTCCAGTTAGCTTGTCGTGTACATCGGCGAACTTGACACACAGAGAGGAGCTGACCACGATGACCACGACGGGTTTGAGTCCGGGGAAGAGCGGTTCCAGAAATCAGGTAAGACAAACACAGAATCCAAAAAATAAAGTGAACGAGTGAACAACAGGGTGAGAATGTGGTAAAATCGTGGTAAAAATCAGATGAGGGCTTTCCTTTTTCTGGAAGGCTTTTGTAAATCATCGGTTGGGTTTTGGGTAGTAAGCGGGTGGGCGGGTCAATCTGTAAAATTGGTTGGATTTAGGGAAGGAGGAGGGTGGGTCAGTCGATTGGTGGGTAGCCCAGTCAATCATTCAGTGGGCCGACAGCGGCCTCTGGTGGGTTTACGTGAGAACAGCGCAGGTGCGAACGGCACTCGCGAGAGACATTTGAGATACGAAAAAGCGCACACAGTGGCCTCTCGCGGATTCGCGAAAACAAAAACTGCAATAATATGTACCTTTATTTCGTATTTCGTAGCCTCCAGAAACGTCCACGGGACTACATTTTCAGAATGAGCCTGGGTTGTCTAGTGGACATGGCGCCAAATGAATCTATGCTGTTTTTCAGCCTTCCGAAAGCACATAAAGCACAGCTACTGTCTCAATACAATCAAGGTCAGTCATTTAGCAACGAAGCTACAGTCACCAGGCAGACAGAAACCCATGATGCAAATCTGCATCTACTGTGAAGTAAATTTGACACGCGAATGAAGCAAGTAAACTCAAAATGTATGTATCTATTAACGCGTGCGTGCCACGCCTGGTGTGAACACAGCGATGTCGATATTTAGTTGATTTTAGGTTGGACATTGATCTCAGCCTGACGTTGGGTTCTGACTTCAACACCATTTTTATTTCCAAACAAAATGCAACGTCCCCTTGAAGTTTGGGTACGTCAATCTGATGTCATGTTGACGCTCTGTGCCTGCTGGGTAAATAAATCCCACTCACCAAGTGATGCTATTTTGATCAGCGTCCAAATAACAAGTAAAATAAGCAACTAAGTGTGCAATTGTCACAGTTATCTGACACACTCCCTGTCGAAATCAAGGGGCCGAGTGCATGTACAGGCAAACTTCCCTCGTTCACTTGAAGAAGTAAAACACACTGCAAGATGGCAGTGAATAATACTAAATAAGTATAATTATTAAGACTATTGTAAGTATTTTTTTCTGTTTACTTCTAAATATTGATAAATTAGGAGATTACTATGGCAGCTTTAATGTAATAGTTTGGTATATTCACCTTTGGCCAACACCCTCAATCAAATTTGTTTTTTGACCCTTCATAAGCAAAAGTTTGGGTCTAAAAGCAGAGTGAAATACAGCAAGAGTCCTACTCATGACAACAACAATACTGCATTCAATTTTCTGGAATTACTTCACAACATCTCTCTGTTTTCTGTAGGTTCAAGTACAGCCTGTGAAAGTACAAACGCTGTCCTGAATTGCGGTGTGTAGTTACTTTGCTTCTTTTACAGTCTC
Organism: Danio aesculapii; assembly: GCF_903798145.1. Lineage (NCBI taxonomy): Eukaryota > Metazoa > Chordata > Actinopteri > Cypriniformes > Danionidae > Danio > Danio aesculapii. The sequence continues at coordinate 1,237,987 of NC_079455.1, forward strand.
AGCTGATAACATATTAATTGGTAAAGGCATATTATATAATCATTTTTGTCAATTAACAAAACTGCTGTTTACAGAGGCAGGGACTGTCATACATATTCAAACTGCTAACTACGGGCGAACTGATAGCAGCATATGTTCTGCTGGACGACCTGCTTCTCAGCTTACCAAAACGGACTGCTACAGCCCAAATTCCCAGACCGTGGTCACTAATGGGTGAGTTTACGGTACATGCGTAATACACAAGCAGAATCATGGCTGAACTGGGATACGGTTTCCACGTCACACTTTAATTTAAGTTGACATAGGATACATCTCAATTAGCAAACTAGCTCCCAATGTCTTTCATCAGTAGGTTGTGTGCACTAATTCAGACATTAGTAGGGGCACTGATGAGCCACATTTAAGTAAGTAAGTAATGTGTATTTAATGTGATTTGGAGGCCATGATGGGTAAGCGCTGATGGAGGGAATTTGGCCAGTGGGGTTACACCCCTACTCTTTACGAGAAGTGCCATGGGATTTTTAATGAACACAGAGAGTCAGGACCTCGATATAACGTCTCATCCGAAAGATGGCGCTCACTGACAGTATAGTGTCCCCTTCACTTTTACTGGGACATTAGGACTCACACAGATCGCAGGTTGAGCGCCCCCTGCTGGCCTCTCTAACACCACTTCCGAGAGCAACCTAGTTTTCCCATGTGGTCTCCCATCCAGGTACTGACCAGGCTTAGCCCTGCTTAGCTTCAGCGAGGGACCGGTCTTGGGCTTCGGGGTGAAATGGCTGTGGCTCAACATTGGGACACACTAAAAGTGACATGAGAACGTCCTCATTGTACATAATTAAAACTGGAAAGAGTTTTTATTCAGATTTCCTTTCATTAATTGTCATTTTGTGCTGTAGATGTAAAGGGAAGAACAGCTGCACTATATCAGCCTCCAACGGTGTTTTCTCAGATCCATGTTTTGGCACATACAAGTACCTGTACATCTCCTACGTCTGCATGCCTCAGTGTAAGTCAATGCAGAGAGAAATACAGTTGGAGTCAGAATTATTAGCCCCTCTGTATATTTTACTGTATATACTATATATTTCTGTTTAAAGGAGAGCAGATTTCTTTAACACATTTCTAATCATAACAGATTTAATAACTCATTTCTAATAACTGATTTATTTTCTCTTTGTCATGATGACAGTAAATAATATTAGACTAGATATTCTTCAAGACACTAGTATTCAGCTTAAAGTGACATTTAAAGGCTTAACTAGGGTAATTAGGGTAAAGTTAGGGTAATTAGGCAAGTCATTGTATAAAAATGGTTTGTTGACAATCCAACACTAATATTGCTGAAGGGGGTTAATAATATTGAGCTTAAAATGGCTTTAAAACTATTAAAAACACTTTCATTCCAGCCAAAATAAAACAAAACATACTTTATTAAATATTTGAAAAAGAAAATAAAACTACACATAAGGGGGCAAATAATTTTGACTTCATCTGTACATTAGTATACTTATAAAATATCTGTTGTTTAGCTCATTTCTCATGAAATTTTTCTTATCTTGCAGAATGATCGGATCTTCTGGTTTTGGAAAGTTTATTCTCTGTCAGCATCTGAAACTAAATCATTCATTCATAGTTTTATTCATTAGTGCCTTATTTATCAGTGGTCACCACAGTGGAATGAACTGCCAACTATTCCAGCATATGTTTTATACAGCGGATGCCCATTCAGCCGCAACCCAGTGCTGCGAAACATCCATACACACTCATTCATATACACACACTCATACACTAAGGCCAATTTAGTTCATCAATTCCCCTATAGCGCATGTGTTTGGACTGTGGGGGAAACCGGAGCACCCGGAGGAAACCCACGCCAACACGGGGAGAACATGCAAACTCCACACAGAAATGCCAACTGGCCCAGTTCGGACTCGAACCAGTGACCAACTTGATGTGAGGTGCATCATGCCGGCGTGAAACTGAATTAATATGGTCTCTCAGGGGAAATTTGTAATAGTAGCTTGATGCGGGTGGAGGGTTTGCAAAAAATGCTTTTCTTTTGTAGTATTTGTCTTGTTTCTAGTGCAAACATCTACAAATTCTTAAACCAAGAAGCATTTTCTAGACAAGCAAAAAATACTGTCTTGTTTTCAGAAATAATAAGTCAAAACGAAGTCAGTTTTTCGTTAAAACAAGGAAACTAATCTGCAAATGGGGTAAACGAAATAATCGTTTGTCAAAATGAAAAACAAGTATATTTTTCTTACATTATTAGCAGATTATTTAGCTTGTTTTAAGGAAAAGAAAGCTCAATTTTGACCCATTATTTCTAAAAACAAAACTTTTTTGTATTTGAAATTGCATCCTGATTTATGGATTTTTAGACATTTGGACTAAAAACAAGAGCAAAATTCTAAGTTGATAAAGTCTTGATAAAGATATTCTTTTCTTTCGTTCCTTTTTTAATTTAATGAACATTTAAGGGTCCTTGATTATACTCTGTATTGGGAGTTTCTTTAAAATAAATGCATTGAAAATGGGAATTTGTCTTGTTCTTTAAGAGTACTTTGAAGTGAAGTTTCATAAACTAATTTCGAGAGGAGCACGTGATATGATTGAGCACGTCTGGCCGCTCATCTGTAATCAGTAATAATCCAATCAGAGTGATCCTAGTTTACTATAAATGGATCATTTTCTCTCTAATGTTTTATCTTCGTTTGGAAGAATCCCCCCTTCCACCCCATCTCCTCCTTTTTCTCCCTTTTCTAAAGGGGGAGCTCTCGAGACCTACCTGATCTCGGATCTCCTGATATGCTTATCGACCGGGCGGGAGCCCTGGGCTCAAATATCTCCGAGCTCAGGGTTCTCTCCCGGGACAGCATGCCAAACCTGCTTTATACGCCAAGCATATCTAAGTGGGAACTCTTGAAGTGGTGTTTAAAGAGATCTGTTCACTAGGGATCTTTTTTTTTTTTTTTTTTTTTGTAAGAAATCTTGTATTTTCCTTTATATTTTTGTCTTATGGATATAGTAATTGCTTGTGGTAAAAAACAGTAAGGATTCATTATTACAATGCATGTAACCACAGATACAGGGACACTGGAGAATATTAATAGTATATAATATACAACATTATATATCATATAAGTTAATATTGATGATCATATATTGATGAAAATGACAACTCCCAGCAGACACACAACATCATAAGACATTAATATTAGGTTAGATTTAGATTGCCAGAGTCTAAGGACAACGATATTTTGACGTCTAATAAGGATATTAAATGATGTTGATATTTGGTTAATTTTAGGTTGTGTTGCAAAGTGACCAAAATTCAACGTCGAGTCAACATCTTATGCCAACGTCATATTGACCTGAAATACTGACATTTACTCATCAGGTATGGCAACCAAAATCCAACGTCTGATAGACGTAATTGTAGCAACGTCAACACAACATCAAGCTGTAACATCATTAGATGTTGATATTTGGTTGATTTTAGGTTGGACATTGACGTGGTACTGCCGTCAACACAATTTTCATTTCCAAATAAAAATGCAACGTCCCACGACATTGGGGTACAACATCAATCTGACGTCATGTTGACGTCCTGTGCCTGCTGGGTTATATACTGATATGATAGATTGATTATAATCATTGTGCTGTTACTGCCATGTATAATCTACTGGCAGGTAAAATGCCTGTGAGTCAATCCTTGGGATCTTTTTTTGACAATGTCAATAAAAGCCACGTTTCAACTATTTCAACAGGCTTTTGAAAGAAAGATCAATTTCTTATATTGCACAAAACTGAATAAAACGGCTAATTTACAGTAATAATGTTTTAAAGTGAATATTTTTTCATGAATTTATTGACTGAGAGCATTTTTTCTCTCTTTTACGTCACTAAAGTCTCTATTTTCCCGCAGATTACAATTCAGCCCTACATTTAATTTCCAGTCTTTCATGTTTATTTAGTATTCACCCGAAACAATCGAGGCTGTGCCAATGTTCACAAGAACGGTGTTAATAATTAAGACTTTGCTATAAACCTCAGACAAAATGATATTTCATTCCTGTCATTATGAAACGCAAACAGAAAGCCTTTCCCCCTTCATGTTTGGCCGTGAAATTGAATATGATTGGACTGTTCTGTAATCATTATTTACACACTTCCAAGTCTCACATAATACAATGAGCTCCCTTGAGAGTCGACTTGATTAGACCATTCTCGCAGACAGTCAAGAAACTGTGCCTCAAGGTCTCGTTTTTTTCATCCTCCGTTTATTCTGCCTCGCTAATTTACCATAGTACACCTCAGACATTCCCCGGCCTTCAGAAGCTTCAGACGTTTTTCCTATAGCTTTATATATAGATCAGAGGCTGTTTATATAATTTAAGCTGCCTAGCAAGTTTTTTGCAACTGTGCTTTCTGTTTTTGCGTTGAAAAAGCATCATTAATTTACAGAAATTAGATTGTGATCGTCGATAAAGAGATGTTATGATGTTTAATCATTGCAACATGCATTTTATTTTGGTCTAATGGCTCGAATTAATTCATAACAGATCACTAAAATAGTGAATACTTTGTAGTTATTCTTTAACACTGTGAACCGCTTTTACAACTTTATAGTTATTGTGCTTGGTGTGAACGAGCCTTTACTTTAGTTGTTTGTGGATTTTCATTATTGTTAAGCACATTGGTCAACTTGTGCTATTTTTAATTGTGCTATACACTCAGCGGCCACTTTATTAGGTACACCTGTCCAACTGCTTGTTAAGCCAAATTTCTAATCAGCCACTCACATGGCAGCAACTCAATGCATTTAGGTATTTAGAAATGGCTAAGATGACAGTTACTCAAATAAGCACTCACATCCATCCTTGAGGCGGATGGGCTACAGCAGCAGAAGACCACACCGGGTGCCGCTCCTGTCAGCTAAGAACAGGAAACTGAGGAAGAACCCATCTTCTGATGGCTACTTCCAGCAGGATAACATGCTTATATCATCTCAGACTGGTTTCTTGAACATGACAATGAGTTCACTGTGCTCAAATGGCCTCCACAGTCACCAGATCTAAATCCAGTGAAGCACCTTTGGGATGTGGTGGAACGGGAGATTCACATCATGGATGTGCAGCCGACAAATCTGCGGCAACTGCGTGATGCTGTCATGTCAATATGGAGCAAAATCTCTGAGGAATATTTCCAGTAGCTTGTTGAATCTATGCCAGAAATGGGTTAAGACAGCTCTGAAGGCCAAAGGGGGTCCGACCCGGTACTAGTAAGGTGTACCTAATAAAGTGGCCGGTGAGTGTATAAATAAACAAGTCTTTGTCATCATTCTCTGGTCAAGCCTACTGCTTCAGTAGTCAGTGCTTCATAGTCTCTCACGTGCAAGGTGAATGATTCAGTCTTTACGTGATATGGGAACCGCCATTCACTTTCCAGTACAAATCAACAGGTCTTGACTGCCAGCACAAGACATACAGGAACGTATTGATATTGTATTCAGCTGTTATCGATCAGTTGGTTCGGCTTCCTACAGTGATACTCTTATGACTGATCAGTTCATGCCCTTAGCAAGACCAAGCAGTCTGCATTCAATTTGAATAGGTCCCACTTTATATTAAGTGGCCTTAACTAATATGCACTTACATTAAAATTGATCCTTTGTTAAAATGTACTTACAGTGTAAATACATGTTATCACAATGTACTTATGATTGATTAAATACATGCATTTAATTACACTGTTGACCGTCCCTTACACCTCACACTTAACAAGCGGATACCTAAACTGCATGCACCAAAATAGCTACACTGTTATAACGAAAATAAAAGTATGCTAAATTCGCTTTACTGATGCTGTGAAGCCTTGGCTGTAATATACAAACGAATGCCAAGTCAGCTCCACAGTGAGTCAAGGGTTTGCAGGTGTTCCATTTAAACCCAGTTACACGCATTCTGCTAGTAGTGGGCACTCGTACAACATAAGCAATGACACACGTTTGAGTGTTAGGAGAAATTAGGAAAGAATTAAATAAAAACCTATATAGAATCACAACTGGAGTCGGATTTAGAAGTCGTGTTTGGTGATAGTAACACAATATGGAAAGGCTTCAGGAGCAGGTTTACGAACAACTGGATTAAATAATAATAAAAGTGAAGGATGGTTACAGTTCCAGTCAGAATTATTAGCCCCCCTGTTTATTTTCTCCCCAATTTCTGTTTAACAGAGAGCATATTTTTTCAACACATTTCTAATCATAATAGTTTTAATAACTCATCTCTAATAACTGATTTCTTTTCTCTTTGCTATGATGACAGTAAATAATATTAGACTAGATATTCTTCAAGATACTAGTATTCAGCTTAAAGTGACATTTAAAGGCTTAACTAGGTTAATTAGGGTAAAGTTGTCATTGTATAACAGTGGTTTGTTCTGTAGACAATCCAAAACAAATATTGCTTAAGGGGGTGTTAGACCATCTTCACGCTAAATCCAGCCCCGGACGCCAGATCTTATCAGAAAATGTTTCTCCAGGCATATGGACAAGAAGTCAGCAAAGTGTCCAATACCCAAACCTGTTAACCAGTATTCAACTGAATTAACAGTCTCCTTTCAATATAAGAGTGGACTGAGAAAACCAAAGAGGAGGAGAAGCAGGAGACGAAGTAATGATGGTAAAGAAAGACCAAAGTTTACTGAATAATCTAAGTTGCATGTGATTCAATGCTCAGACTTTGTCTGCAGGATAAATCCAACAAGTGTTATTAAACCACAAGCAGCAGCAATGGAAAATGACTGCTTCACAACATTGTCCAGAGACAATACAGACCTTGAGATGGAGACATTCTCTTATCTCTTACTCATGAAAACAAGCGTCGCTTGAATCCACAGTCATAAGATTATAACAATATGGAAAAATTGAAATGATGATAATGAAGCGATAATTATATGAAAATATAGTAATAATAAATATAAAAAGCATAATAAAATGACAAATAATCAATAATATTAATCAAATTATATAATGATAATTATATAAATGACTAAATAAAATAATTAAATGAAAAACAAATGAATAGTTGCTTTCTTGAATCAACACACACAAGTTTGCTACAAGAATCCTCAGATCCTTCATTAGATTCTTCAGGGGGCTAATAATAATGACCTTAAAATGGTTTTAAAAAAATAAAAGAAACTGCTTTTATTCTAGTCGAAATAAAACAAATAAGCCTTTCTCCAGAAGAAAAAATATTATCAGACATACTGTGAAAATTTTTTACTCCATGAAATATCACTTCAGAAATATTTTTAAAAGAATAAATAAAATATGTAGCTTAAAGGGGCTAATAATATTGACCTTAAAATGGTTTTAAAACAATAAAAAACTGCTTTATTCTAGTCGAAATAAAACAAATAAGCCTTTCTCCAGAAGAAAAAATATTATCAGACATACTGTGAAAATTTTTTTACTGCATGAAATATCACTTCAGAAATATCTTTAAAAGAATAAATATGTCTCAAGAGGGTTAATAATTTTGACTTCAACTACATGTGTTCGAGCAGGGCAGGAAGACGCGCACACATTCACCAGTGTCTGTCTCAAGGTAATCTGCAGCTGAAGCAGGTCTGTTCGGAACAGGTGCCAGCCTCATTTTGAGCCTTGTTAGCAAATCTTCCCCTCATTGCGGGTCTGCGTTCGTAATTCTGTCATCTGAAATAGTGACGGACGGGTCTATTTTTAGCGCCGCCTGGCATTGGGAAGACAGGTCCAGATGGCACAACTGTCTCCATTGCCTAATCAAATTAGTAGATTTCATCAGTGCACAGGACACCGCTGAGGCCAAATGAATTGTCTCTACAGCACATAAACAGGAGAAGGCCATTTATCTAATGTAGAGGGAATCTCTGCTTACTTTACGTTCACTTTAAAGGATCAGTTCACTCAAAAACTTATATTTTGTTATTAATTATTCATTATTTCCTTCGGCTTAGTCACTTATTTGTTAAGGGTTGCCACAGCGGAATGAACCACCAACTATTCCAGCATATGTTTAACACAGCAGATGTCCTTCCAGCCGCAACCCAGAACTGGGAAACTGTTATTAATTACTCTCCTTCATTTCATTCCAGTCCCCTGAGGTCATTTATTAATCTTCAGCACACTAATTAAGATATTTTAGATTAAATCGGAGAGCTCCCTCATCCAACATAGACAGCAAGGGTCCTGAGACATTCAAAGTCCAGGAAAGGAACCAAAAACTAAGAACCATAAATAGTGATGTATGACCTCTAGTTTTTTGATTGTCAGCATCCCACCTTACCACCTCGTCCCCACACCTTAATCTATGGGGGAAGCGTTCTGAGACCGCGCTCGACACTGCGCTCAGACACCTCCCAGTCTCTTTTCTTTCCTGACGAGGGGAATAACACGAGCTAGAGTGTCCCTCAAAGCTCAGAGCAACTTCAAGGCATGTAGACATGGTCAAGACGATCAGCTGCAGTTCAGGCCGAGCATCAGAATGGGGAAGAAAGGGGATTTAAGTGACTTTGAACGTGGCATGGTTGTTGGTGCCAGACGGGCTGATCTGAGTATTTCAGAAACTGCTGATCAACTGGGATTTTCACACACAACCATCTCTGAGGGTTTACAGAGAATGGTCCGACAAAGAGGAAATATCCAGTGAGCGGCAGTTCTGTGGGCGCAAATGCCTTGTTGATGCCAGAGGTCAGAGGAGAATGGCCAGACTGGTTCCAGCTGATAGAAAGGCAACAGTAACTCAAATAAGCACTCGTTACAACCGAGGTCTGCAGAAGAGCATCTCTGAACACACAACACGTCCAACCTTGAGGCGGATGGGCTACAGCAGCAGAAGACCACACCGGGTGCCGCTCCTGTCAGCTAAGAACAGGAAACTGAGGCTACAATTCACACAGGCCCACCAAAACTGGACAATAGAAGATTGGAGAAACGTTGCCTGGTCTCATGAGTCTCCATTTCTGCTGTAAATCGCACCCTGCATTACACTAAGTTCTGTTGAATTTGTGTGATGTGTATCTCAAGTTTAAACATGACTATGGGGTCAGCATGGGATGTGCTTGAATAGCATTGGGATCCTTCAGGCCCAGCAGACTCATATGCAATGGGACCTGCATGACGGCAAGAGGTTCAGGCGGAATGCAATTAAAATAGCTGTGTTGGGCCAAGGATGTGTCTCTTTGGGCCACGAAGGAGATGATACATGCCACTGGCCAAACCATGGCAGCTGTCAATTGAGGTTTATTTCTTGTGAATTAGGGAAAAGAGAAGTCTTTGGTTTTGGACACCCTCTGCCTTCTTTCGGCTTCTTTGGGGAGTCAGTCAAAACTCACCAAGCAGTTTTAAGAGGCTAAAAGACAGGAACACCCTGCAGCCTGGAAATTCAGCCTTACAAATTCCACAACACCAATAATTATTATAATAAAAATAACAGAATTTTTATACAGTGTTATATCCTGAGGACATGTTATAAGTAGTATTAAACCCTAACTCAGATTTAAATCTTAGAGCTTGGTAGAGTGACGCTCTTCTTTATGAGAATTACTGACACACCTTCTGTGCATTGTCTTGGGTCTGAGCAGTGTTTTTAAGTGTCACTCGTAAAAAGACTGTAGTCGCTTTTTGGTTGTTTTTCTCTTCTCTTCTTTTCTAAACCTAACCTTTTCTGTTGGAAATTAAGAGGTATTGTATTTATATATATTTTTTTCCTTAAAGGCGCAGTATGTAAGTTTGACACCCAGTGGTTGAATTAGGTATTGCAAGCCCGGTTTAAAACACACACAAGCGCAGGTTGCCAGATTGACGAACCCAACAGGAGCGAGACTGACTATCAAGCCTAAAGGCTGATTTAAGTCGTGTTCTATATAAAAACAATGGCACACGATTGAAGGAATATCCTTCATATTAAAAGGAGTTTTTGTCCTAACCAACACCTGAAATTTATATTTTGTAAATGGCTTCTGTTTCTCACATCTGAACAACAGAAAACTGACAATGATCACCTCAGGTACTCCTCATGTGCTTTATTCAGTGTTAAATGCTAATAATGTGAGTGAATGCCATTTACCATATACTGAAAGCAGCAGCAGATAGTTCAGCTCAGATCTGGACAATAAACCGTCTAATATTGAACGTCAGATATTGAACTTTAATCATGTTAAAGAGGTTTAATATGTATTCATTAGATTATAAACCTTACTATTTTGCTGGAGTGCAGTGAGTGCACTATTCTGTGCTTCTGAATGGCTGTATTAACATTTCTGTCGTGTTTTATCTGGTGCAAACAGCCAAATTGCTTATCCCTACAAATCTCACCATGTAGCGGGTTGTCAGTTCAGGGTTAGAATGTGACATTTGATTTTATTTAGTTGCTATAGTCATATAAAAAAGAGAGCTATTTTTAAGCTTCTCAAAAAGGCATTCTACCAGCATATATATCAGTTTTATATTTATTTGTAAAAAAAAACTGCTGACCTTAAACTTTTTAATAGTGTACACCCAAAACAAATTCAGCTTTTTTAATAAATAAAAACTTTTTGTTTTTGTAGTTGACATGTTGATTTAAAGTTATCAGGATGAATGTACAACATGCTTTCAGAAGTATAATCAGATGAACGAATCATGGGTTATAGTCCAAATGTACTTTATAAGCAAATCACAAACAAGGTTAGCAAACAGGTTAACTAATCACGTACCAGATAAATAAATACAACAATTATTTAAGAGCAAATAATAATAATCAATAAAAATAAATAAGTAAATACATGGAGGTAAAGAAAAAATAAATGGTAATTTGCAAGATTTAAAATAAAAGTTACTTTGTGAGATGTAAAGTGAAAGTGTTATATGGAAGGGATAGTCAATAGATGCCATGTATTAAAGGATTTAGTAAAGTTATAGTCAAGTCAAAACTAGTACTGCTTTTTTATGTGCAATATTTGATTAAATATTTGCCAGATACAACATGTCAGATTTCGTATGTGCACATCTGCATGTAAATGACACGGGCAGGGGTGTAGCGGACATTTTAAGGTTGAGGGGCAGCTGTATGAGATTTACATGTATAATAACATTGATTACCTATTTCTAAATGGTCTCTCTCTAAAAGTGAGGGGGACGTATCCCCCCCCCGTCCCCCCTGGTTGCTATACCCCTGGACACGGGCATATCTAATAGATCATAGTAACAAAATAATCTGATATAGGCAGCTGTTAAAATCCAAAAAAAGAAAACTGTAAATGCAGGGCAGCTGTTACATGCATATACTGTATTATCCCTCACAGCATATTCTAATCACCCTTACCAAAACACGATTGACAACCACACAGTACCAAAGACAAAACAAACATCAAATAATACCATGAATGTCAAGAGTCTTTAAACAACAAAAATATCAGACACACTTAGCTGAATCCGCTGGATGTGGAGGTAATGTTGGTCACAGACAGCGTCCATTCTACTTCTCAGTCCCCGTAGTTTAGAATAATCGCTGATAATCTATGAAGAGCATTGAAGTTACTCCACTTCATCGTGCAAAACCAAGTGCTTTACAATTAATTCATTCACCAAACTTCATTGTCTTTCCTGATTAGAGATTGAGGTAAAGTTGGCTTTATATTCACTCATTGGGACTTTGGTGTTCAATAAAACAATAAAGCAGAATTTAAAAAGGCTAATATAGATTAATTATAATGATATACTTTTAAGAGCACAACTTGTGACACGCTCTCTATATTGTTTACTATGATACTTTGAATGTTGGGTCTGAAATTGCATGCAAGTATGATTTAAACAACATTAGCACTATTAAATCGACTGTACTTTTAGTCGTTTGCTGCTATGATATGATTTTCTCATTAAGTTTTTGCAAAGAATAATATTCTGAAATTAAATTAAGGAGGTGAAAGTCTGAGGGTCCTATCATACACCTGGTGCAATAACGCGCAAGATGTGTATGGTGCGATTTGTTGCTATTTTCAGACCGGCGCAACAGTAATTTTCATGTTTTGCACCACGATGTTTAAATAGTAAATCCATTTGTGGCACTTTGTAGACTGATGTGTGTGCTGGTCTATAAAGGAGGTGTGTTAAGGCGCATTGTTGGCTCGTTGCTATTATGAGGAACTGAAATAGACCGCACCATCGACCAACTAAAAGCTGATCTCCAGCGCAGAGTGTGTTAGTTATGGACCTGTGTCTTCTTCACCTCGGGGGGCTTTTTCAGTTTATTCATGACGATCTGCATCTGTATAATGTTATTATTATTAGCAGTATTATTGATTATCTGCAGATTTATATTTGCTTTAATAAACACAAGTGTAGATTTGTCCACCTGTGGGGTTTTGGAGACGTCTGCATCACCATATGGGGCATCAGAACAGGACGTGTGTTTGGATATAACTCAGTGTTTTGACCACACTTCATTATTATTGTTCATTTATTCCTTTGCTGGAGATTAGAACTGAATTTAGAAATAGTTTAGATACAAATCTTTGAGCTTAACAAACTAAATTAAATATGTGGGCTGATGGATGTGTTCAGTGGAGTGAGTTTCCACCGTTTCCTTACTCCACCAAAGTAAAGGAGTAAAGTAAAGGAGTAAAGTAAAGAGAAAGTAAAGAGGCTGAATGGAGGAGGCTCGTTCTTTATCCTCGTGCTGCAGATGCTCTGTTTAACTGTTTTCTCGCTAGTGAAGCGTTCAGTTTTTACACTTACATAGCAAATGCACTATAGAGAGACACAGCTGACTCTTAAAGGGGGTGAGAGATGAGACTCTGATTGGTTTAATGTTCAAAACACACTCGGATCTCATTAAGAGAATGAGCACAACCCTGAGCACAAAGCCTGATCTCACGAGAAAACGTAAGTATTTTACGTTTGGTCAGTTTAGTGGCTAATACATACAAGTTCAGTCATACGAATTGTACGATTTTAAAATCGTAGCACCTATCCCTATCCCCATCCCTAAACCCGACCGTCATTAAGGGAAAAGCACATCGTACTAAATTGTACGAATTAGATTATACGAATTAGCCACTAAATCAAAAAGTTACGAACTGCCGTGAGATTGTGTTGGTTAGACCAGAGCATATTTTATCATCCTTAAAATAGCAAAAGTAGATTCAGACATGGCCTTAATGCTTTTGCGCCATGCACTTTAGAGTTTGTGCTTAGATCGTTAAAATAGAGCCGTGATAGTGCCAATATAAAAACAACTTTACCTAAATTGATTAAAGGCATTGGGGTAAAGTTGGTTTCAGAATTGCACATTCAGACTTTCAACTACTTCATAGAATTTCGAAGAAAGTATACAAATTCTAAATAAGGATATCGGTAACACTTTATTTTGATGGTCCATTTGAGTATTAGTAGACTGTCTGCTTAATATCTGGTGATACTGCTGCTAAACAGACATTTAACTTACTGTAAGAAACAGCAAGTACATGTCAACTTACACTAAGCCTAACCCCAACCCAAACCTAAGAGTCTATTTATAATTTAATGAGAATAATTTAATGAGAATTAGTTGCAATGTAACTTAAATTCAACAAACGGACCATCAAAATAAAGTGTGACCAGGATATCATAAGATCAGCCAATGACTATCATAAACAACAGTGTTCAGTCAATTAAATAGTGATAAAGTTGTTTTAAGTTATACTTAGTTGCCATTTTAGACCCAATATTCGAAGTAGACTGATAAACAATATAAAGTCAGTCATAAAAGGTCCATCTATTTAAAATTAACACATAACGTATAACATTAAAATAAACCCCAAACAAATTAAATACATCAACAGTAATTTGCAGTTCACCTCACATGTAATATCACAAAAATGATCAAATAAACACTTACAGATTGACAAGGGATTACAGATCCTCAACTATATGACCAAATATATTAATGTGAGAATTAGGAAACATTGCTGGCTTTCTCAACCCACAAGCTGACATCTTCTTCTTCTGGTGTCTTATAACAGTTAGGCAGACCAAGAAAAGGTGCACCGATTCCGCCACCTACGGATTTGGAGTGTGCATAGATTTTGAAAAACAAAACAAAACCCTAGATTCTATCGAAGATTCCCTTGTCTTTTTAAATAAAATTCAATAGTAAGTTGTGCACTTACATTACACTGACACATTTCCTAACAACACTTTAAAAAGAACAATTGTTTAGGTAGACTATCTAATACATTTAGTGCCCCCTAATGATCCGGGGGCTGTTCCGTAAACCAAGCTTAGAGAAAAAAACAGCCTTAAATTGGTAAGTCAGGTTTATTAATGGAAGATTCGGTTTCATAAATCAAATTTACGATAGTTCACACTTACTTACTCTGACAACTTGTACTGTGAAACTAGCCTGGTCCGGGGCAGGTTAACTCTCAGTCTTAAGCTCAAGCTTAATCAAAGTAATGTTAACATTCACCTGCCATAATTTGATGCCATTTTAATTCACTTAACAGTCACTTAATAGTAAATATATATATATACCAAACATCTTTAAGAATGAATGATACTATATTAAAATTCAAATAAGTTATTTCAAGCTAAACAAATAGAAAATACAAAATTTCAACTAAATTAGATTTTTTTTTGTTGTTTCTGTAGATTTTTTTTCACCTCTTTATTAAAATTGTATTAAATATTTTCAACCAACATATAAATTTTTGGACTGTGATCTGAGTTTATTATTTGTTAGATTAGTTCCAAATTGTGCTGTGGTACTGAATAATCTAATGTATATACACAAATATATTATTGTAAAGCATCCTGTAAAAATATTCATTTAAAAGAAAATCTGTAAGGGGTGTACTTTGCTTCATATATATATATATATATATATATATATATATATATATATATATATATATATATATATATATATATATATATATATATATATATATATATATATATATATACACACATACAAATATATATATATATATATATATATATATATATATATATATATATATATATATATATATATATATATATATATATATATATATATATATATACACACATACATATATATATATATACACACATACATAACACCGGAGCACCCGGAGGAAACCCACGCCAACAACATGCAAACTCCACACAGAAATGCCAACTGACCGCCTGAACTAATGATCTTCTTGCTGTGAAGACACAGTGCTAACCACTGAGCTACTGTGTTGCCCTCTGGATGTATATTTTCTCTTTTATTAGGGTCATTGACTATGATTAAACTTTTAAAGCATCGCTTTGCTTTGGCTTTGTTTGTGGAGATTAACAAGCAGCTTAAGTAAAAATGTATTAAAGGTGTAAAGTACAACGCTGGTTGAATGACATTAAGGCAGGTACACACCAAGCTAACGAAACCCAACGTTTCATATAGGATAAAAAGCTGCCCGTGAACCAGGAATACAGCTCCTATTTGCATTTTAAAAGAGAAAAATAACTCCTAAACTTTTGGATCAATACTATACAATAATGTTTTGAAACGTTTATTAACTTTCGTCAAAACTGAGAGATAAGGAGCCCCCCATGACTCCAAGCTTGACCCCTTAAATTTGGCATTGTGGAATAATGTAACACTAAAAACTGTACTTTCTTACAAAACGTGCATGAAGTTGGTATTTAACCAGACTGAACAAGTGGCTATGATGTGTTTTAAAGCACATCTCTTCTGTAAAAACGCAATAATCATCCTCACGGAGCAAGAAATAAGAGGAAAAAGGGTATAAGCCGTGACTCTTTTGTGTTGCCTGATCTTGGTCAAGAAGTCCATTAAAAACAGAAAATTATTAAGGAAATAGTACCAATATAATCGCTATCTACATCTGATCACTTTATTGACTGTAATAACGTTGATGGATTTATGAGTGGAACTAAAGGCAATGATTTTATCACGACTAAAGGCAACTTTCAATTAAATTACAATCTGTTTTAGAATTATAATGTATTTTAAATGAGGAATGATCTAAGTGGCCAAACACTTCTCTCTCTGTGGATCCTTTTTGAGACATAGATCAATAAAAGCGCGTCATCTCGGCTGATGCAGTGGAATCCTTCACTGCTGACAGGGACTATTAGGTGACAGCTGGTGACACACCATGATGCTGTCTGGTGTGCAAATCCACCTCTACCAACCAGAGCTTGCATTAAACTTACCGCCTCAAACCCACAATGAACAAGAACATGCTATGAGTGTAGGGTGAAATATTCACCGGACACGCATTCAGATGCCAATTCAGATACATCATTACACAGATTCACAATGATTTCAGATACACAATGAATCATCATTCATTGTGATGAAGAAGATGAAGAATTCTATTATATGAGGACTGAAATCACCAAATGGTCTTAAATAATCACTTAATTCCCTCCAGAATGTTACGCTTTCACACGAACACGCACAAATAACATGTAAATGTGAATGTTTTAATATGTTTAAGTCCACCTCTACCAACAAGATCTTGCAATAAACTTACTGCCTCAAACATACAATGAACAGGAACATGCCATGAGTCTAACGTCAAATATTCAGACACAAAGTCAGACGCCAATTCAGATACAAAATCACTACATGCAATTTACGTTTTGACAGTTTAGTGGCTAATTCATACGAATTCGTACGAAATTGTACGATTTTAAAAAGGAGGCGTGGCACCTAACCCCACCCCTAAACCCTACCGTCATTGGCGGATGAGCAAATCCTACTAAATTGTACGAATTAGATCGTACGAATTCGTACGAATTAGCCACTAAATCAAAAAGTTACGAATTGCCGTGAGATTGTGTTGGAATGTCACATTTTCACACAAACGCGCACAATTAGCATGTAAATAATACATTTTTAATTCACTTACACCAATAACATCTTGCCTTAAACTATACTACCTCATACAATGAACAAGAACATGCCACTAGTCGGGCATGAACTATCCAGATACCAATTCAGACGCCAAATCATTGCATTCAACCACTGAGAGACTGTTCAGAACAGTACAGAATTTTACGTTTTCACACGGAGGCGCACAAATAGCATGTACATATGAACATGTTTTGATGTTTAATTCCACCTCTACCAATAAGAGCTTGCCTATAACTTACTGCCTCAAACATACAATGAACAGGAACATGCCATGAGTCTAACGTCAAATATACACAAATTCATTACAAAAGAGATTGGTTAGATGATGATGATGATGATGAGCAGGAATATTTCTACAGTATGAGGACTGAAATCACCAAATGGCCTTAAATAATCACTAAATGCACAACAGAATGTTACGTTTTCACACAAACAGCATGTAAATATGAATGTTTAAATCCACCTCTACAAACAAGAGCTTGCCTTAAACGTACTGCCTCAAACATACAATGAACAAGAAATAGGTGAAATAGATCTGCATTATAAACACTGACAACTTGTTTACGCTGCAGTCGGTGTTGTGACACAACAGAGCAAGCATGCAGCAGAGATGAGCTACTGTTATACTGAAACTGTATGCTGTCTCTTGTAATGGAATCTAAATAAGGGTCAATTGCCAATTAGCAAATGCATTACTCTAGATACCATAAAAACAGATGTAAAGTGGATAATGACAGAAAGCTTATGCTCAGCATTTGACCACACATACATTATGTGCATCTATATATATATATATATATATATATATATATATATATAACTGATTTATTTTCTCTTTGTCATGATGACAGTAAATAATATTAGACTAGATATTCTTCAAGACACTTCTAGCTTAAAGTGACATTTAAAGGCTTAACTAGGTTAATTAGGGTAACTAGGGTTAATTGACTAGGCTAATTAGGCAAGTCATTGTTTAACGAGGGTTTGTTCTGTAGACTATCAAAATGAAATATAGCTTAAAGGGGCTAATAATTTTGACCTTAAAATGGTTTATAAAACATTTTAAACTGCTTTTATTCTAGCCAAAATAAAACAAATAAGACTTTCTCCAGAAGAAAAAATATTATCAGACATACTGTGAAAATTTCCTGAATCTGTTAAACATCATTTGGGAAATATTTAAAAAAGAAAAAAATTCAAAGGGGGGCAAATAATTCTGACTTTAACTATATATATATATATATATATATATATATATATATATATATATATATATATATATATATATATATATATATATATATATATATATATATATATATATATATATATATAATTCCTAGAAAGTTAGCAATGGTTGTAACTCTTCTGTGCTCTTGAATGTATTTTGCCCAGGCACACATCACCCATATGCTGACAGTTCTCTGCACAAACCGCACTACAGTCAGTCAAAATGAGACCACTCTCTCCATCATGTCAGAAATGCCACACGTTCAGAACAAGAGTGAAGTACCAGACATCTGGCTGCAAGTCTCAGAAAAGTGCTGAACAAGTTTCCTTCAGGAGAGAAACGTGGAGCATGTTAATGTTTACCACAGCGTTAGTCTGTAATCTCTGTAAGCTCGTGCGCTCAGCGGGCACTGCAGGCGTTGCTAAGAAACTGTGTAGTGATGCCATCCTGTTTCTGGTTTACATGTTGAACATATTATCCATCCGAAGATGCAAACAAACTGGAATATGGCATAAGATATTTGCGAATAGAAAGAAGAGAAAGCGCAGTACGAAAAGTCGGTGTGCTGTTTGTTTTTCTCCAATACATTTAGTCATTTAGCAGACGCTTTTATCCAAAGCGACTTACAGATGAGGACAAGGAAGCAATTTACACAATAAATGACTCAATAAATGAGCTGCGCCTCAGAAGACGAAGACAAAACGCAATGAACGCAGTGGCTTGGAGACGTGAGACGGGAGCACAGACAGATACATCTTGTTGATATACACTGTGAACATCAGCTACGCTAATTATCTTCTTTATTCTCCATTTCCACCTGGGGATAGTCTTCCTGAGGCCCTCAGACTATGCAGAGTCACTGATTCAATCCAAGACCAACGACGAGATGATCCCAAGGTTTCCATATCCTGGACCAGGCCGTATCCTGAGCAGCTACTGTGGTGGTAATGGAAAAGTGGAGAACATGAGACTGATTCCTGTGACGCTCCAGAGACAGACGAGTCTTCGCTGAGGCCAGCTTCCAGCCTCCGCCACTGAGACTGCAGCTCTGCACAAGACGTTTGGCCAGCGGAGAAATTAAAATGGTCGTGCCCAACTGAGCCTGGTTTCTCTCAAGGTTTTTTTTCTTCACTTCCGCCTTTAGTGAAGTTTTTTTTCCCTCTCCGCTGTCGCCACTGGCTTGCATGGTTCAGGATCTGTAGAGCTGTGCATCGTTGGATTTGCTCTTCAGTATTTGGACTCTCAGTAGTGATTATTAAACCACACTGAACTGAGCTAAACTGAACTGAACTTAAACACTACAAACTGAACTACACTGTTCCTATTTACTGTGAGCTTTTATGTGAAGCTGCTTTGACACAATCTACATTGTATAAGCGCTATACAAATAAAGGTGAATTGAATTGAATTGAACAGATACTCAAGACAGTTCTGGAGGGAATGATAATACTGAAGCACTGTGATGGCGGACTGACAGAGGGCTGAGGCCTTTTACAATCAGCACAACATTTCAGATCTGCAACACTGTGCTGGAAATGCTGCAAATTCCATTAATGCATCCCATCATACACATTTATATCTGATCATCATCTGTCAAAAACTAAATCACATGGCTATGCTGATGCACATGCCTGAGTTTATTCAGTAACAGCGTCTTCATTGTAGTTTATGTGCCTTTTTTCTTCTCAGATAAAAAGTTTGTCTTACTCAGTACCTTTTTTTATGCACATTTTCAAAATTCATGCACATCTTGGCATTTCCATTAAGCACATTTTAATATAATTTTCCAAAAAGCATCTAAAAATAGTTTGTTTAAGTGAAGTTTCATAAACTAATTTCGAGAGGAGCACGTGATATGATTGAGCACGTCTGGCCGCTCATCTCTAATCAGTAATAATCCAATCAGAGTGATCCTAGTTTACTATAAATGGATCATTTTCCCCCTACTGCTCTATCTTCGTTTGGAAGAATCCCCCCTTCCACCCCATCTCCTCCTTTTCCTCCCTTTTCTAAAGGGGGAGCTCTCGAGACCTACCTGATCTCGGATCTCCTGATAAGCTTATTGACTGGGCGGGAGCCCTGGGCTCAAATATCTCCGAGCTCAGGGTTCTCTCCCGGGACAGCATGCCAAACCTGCTTTATACGCCAAGCATACCCAGGTAGCAAAGAATTCTGGCCCAGATTTGGCATTAATCTGGCACAGCAGGCATTCATCCGGCACTGGCATACAGCATGTGGGCCAAACATGGGCCTGGTTTGGCAGAGGCGGCACCGTCTTTAAGGCGGCACACAATACTTGGGCCAGATGTTAATAATTGATATATGGGCCATGTGAGTCTGGCCTATCTTGACCCACATTTAAAATACATTTTTATTATTTTCAAATAAAAATTAAAAATTCTACCAATCAGGTCGCTTCGAGGAAAAGCACCCCCATACCACGCCTAAAGTGCAATGATTCATGGGTTTATCAATTCCATTGCAGTCGTGACACACCAACATATCTGGCCCAGTTCAGGCTCAGTTATGGGTTATTAACTTGGCTAAGTCTTGGCCCAGATTTGGTCCATGTTTGGCCCTTGTCTGGAAGCCAGACTTGGTCCAGTCATGTACCGTAATTCACTGCGGCATGTGGGCCAAGCAAAAGCTGATTGTGTGGGCCCGAGCTGGGCCAGCGATATGTTGCTATGTGGGTATCCAAGTGGGAACTCTTGAAACATAGCGGCTGGTGTCAGGCCTTTGACATCTAAACTTCACACACACATCGTGGCTCTTTTCAAGCGTTCGCTCATGCTCCTCTGGCTGTCAGCAGGTACCACAGAGATTCCCAGATCATGCGCACGAGGAAGCCAGACTTGTTTACTTTGATTTCTCAGACGGCAGGACACCACCCCCTCTGAAAAACCCCCTTTCTGCTGTTCCTCTAAGCTAATCTGCGCCAGCGTACATTTCTATTGTGCCGTTGTTTAATTTTCTGCATGAGGTGAGAATGATTTGTTCCAAAAGAGTTCAGATATTATTCACCAATGGCCTGTTGTTCGACATCTGCATGCAGAATAAGTGAACGTGCTTCTCACTGCTCATGGGTGAAATTTGATGTGCTAGAAATCAGCTTATTATACTGTGTTGAAGCACAGGATCCAGTTGCCGTTTCCGCTAACAGCTCCCTTTGCTATCATCAAACTGAGACAGTCCTATAAAATGAGAGCCGGCATTATAATAAGAAAGAAAATCTTTTTAAATGCCATCTTCTTTTCTGTTTTGATCCGTTTATTAAACTTTTACAAAAATAACAGGATAGTTTTACAGAAAAACAGAAACATATATCATTCCCAGGCCTTCACCCATAAACAAAATCAAATTACAATTACTTCAATCAGTGTTGCCAGATTGGACATGTCAAAGTATCGTACGAAAACCTTCAAATGATCGTATTTGGAGGAATATTATCGTACATGAGTCAAACAGAGAGTATACAGCTATTATCTAGACCAGTGTTTCCCAACCCTGTTCCTGAAGGCACACCAACAGTACACATTTTCATCCTCTCCCTAATCAAACACACCTGAATCAACTCACCTGAAGATTAGAAGAGACTCCAAAACCTGAAGTGAATGGGTGAGATAGGGGAGACATCCAAAATATGTTCTGTTGGTGTGCCTCCAGGAACAGGGTTGGGAAACGCTGATCCAGACAAACAGCATTTTGACATGCAAATGATCATGATACGTACAAAACAACAAAAAAACTAGGCTTAACTTTGTGGGAAGGTTCAAACTTCACCTCTGAGTTGCTGTCCTGCGTGTGTTGCCAGATGTTAAGGGATTAATTTTGGCGTACAGATCAGATGCTGTCATAGACCGCAACATATTGCTGGTTGGCTTGAAAGAAGTGCACCCTCCCGAATTACTCTGAGGTGTGCATGAGCCCATTCAGAGTATCTGTAATGAGCCGCTTTCGTGGCTTTGTTTTGATGAGATTAACTCTGGAAAAATACGTTCACGTGACGCATTTGAATGGGGTAAAACGAGAACATCAAGGATAAACTCCCCTGTCCTTCTCAGCACTACTTTTTCATAACTTTATTGCGTAAACAATCAACCTCAACCTGAAAACAACTGACTTTTCCTGACCTAAGCGCGGAAGGAACGTTACCTCACGAGAGAGAGCCATTCTCCATGTTGATCGTCTGAGAAAATGTAACGTAAGGTGAGATAGAAAACGTGTCTTAACTCCATGTTCTCCTCACAGACAGTAAACAAAAGATGCAGCTAGATTAATAAGTATAGAAGCCCTAAGATTACAATGGAATTTATGTTAAATGCCATAAAATTCTGAAATTATCGTACATTATAGGATGTTTTTTCATTATTGATCGTACAGAGGTCGAAATTATTGCACAAATTCGATAATTATCGTACGTCTGGCAACACTGATTACAATTAAATAAATATTACACAGATTAAATTTGGAAAATACATCAAAATAAATACAAACGAACAACAAAAAAGGGTCAAGTGTGTCTAAAATATCATGTCAAATCACTCAAAGCTACTCTCGGAGCTGCTCTATGCCAAACATCGAATAAAAACGTACAATCCAAAGCACTTCACGGGACCTTTAAGTAAGATCCGCACCTCTGCACTGCTGTAAACGTGCCGATGTTACTCTTGTCAGCACTAAAAGCCTCGGCCCCTGTGAGCGCACCTATTTCTGAGATCTAACCTTCATCCTTCATGATGGAGGAACCTATCTGCAGGTAATTTGTGCCCTGAATCCATGAAAAGCCGCTTTTTCAGCCGGAACTAATTTACGCAGAATCACTTTTACCCTGCGTGTGTAATGGCCCTGCCAGAAGAGCTGAATGAGCGATGTCCTGATTATTAGCAGCAGCGTAATTATGCAAAACCATGTGGTGTGAGGGAAAAGCAGACCGGAAAGAAGAAGTCATATCAGATTTTTAAGGCTCTCAGATTTTTTTTGGCATGCACATGTTGAATGTAATGGTGCTTCATTTTCATGCTGGTATACCTGAGTGAGTGATGGAGAGGTGTGTGTGAGCGTGGTGTGAATGTTAAACTCAATTCAAGTCAAGATTATTTGTATAGCTCTTTTCACTATAATTATTGCAATTTCAAAGCAACTGTACAGAAGGTGCAGAACACTGCGTTACAGTCCAAATCAGAAAAGTTAAGGTTATTACCCAGGTAGCAAAGAATTCTGGCCCAGAATTGGCATGAAGCTGGCACAGCAGGCATTCATTTGGCACTGGTATACATCATTTGGGCCAAACATGGCCTGGGTTTGGCAGAGGTGGCACCATCTTAAAGGTGGCACATAAGACATGGGCCACATGTCAAATGCAGTATTTGGCCCAGATGGTAAAAACTGATATGTGGGTCACATAAGTTTGGCCTATCTTGAATTATTTTTGTATAAAGAAATATCTTAGGCGGTTCATTCCGCTGTGGTGACCCCTGATAAATAAGGGACTAATCCGAAGAAAAAATGAATGAATGAAATCTTTTAATCCACAAAGTCATTTCCATCTTTCTGTTTGCATCTTCTAATGCCTTAACTTTTATCCAGGAATCAATCTAGATTTAATTGTTTGTATTATTAATCTGTTCCCTGTATGTTCCAATATAACTGAATTCAACCTACATTACATATATTATATTAACTAAATTATTATTTTACAAATTCTATTATTATTACCTCTGCTAACATTACTATTATTTACGCACAATGCTTACACACAGTCCTGAGACACCAAGTCTGGCTTTCAGACAATGTCCAAACATGGGCCAAACAGTACAGTTCGGGTACAGCTATGGTTTATTAACTTGGCTGAGACTTGGCCCAGATATGGTCCATGTTTGACCCTTGTCTGGAAGCCAGACTTGGTCCAGTCATGTACCGTGTGGGCCAAGCAATAGCTGATTGTGTGGGCCAGAGCTGGGCCAGGGAAATTTTGCTATGCTAGTTACCATAGGTTTCATTCATTCATTAATTTTCCTTCAGCTTACTCCCTTTATTCATCAGGGGTCGCCACATTGGAATGAACCACCAACGTATCCAGCATGTCAGTTTATTACTTGGAACACAAATCTGTGTGTGTATTTATTGATCTTACATGGTATATACAGCTGAAGTCAGAAGTATTAGCCCCCCTGTATATTTTTTTCCCCAATTTCTGTTTAATGGAGAGCAGATTTTCTTCAACATATTTCTGCACATAATAGTTTTAATAACTCATCTCTAATAACTGATGTCTTTTATCTTTGCCATGAAGACAGTAAATAATATTTGACTAGATATTCTTCAAGACACTAGTATTCAGCTTTAAGTGACATTTAAAGGCTTCACTAGGTTAATTAGGCAAGTTAGGGTAATTAGGCAAGTCATTACAGTGGTTTGTTCTGTAAACAATTGAAAAAATAGGCTAATAATATTGATATTAAAATGTGTTAAGAGAATAAAAAATCTTTTTATTCTAGCCGTATTAAAACAAATAAGACATTCTCCAGTGTCCCTGTAAACCACATATACATGTACACATACATATACACACACACACACACATATATATATATATATATATATATATATATATATATATATATATATATATATATATATATATATATATATATATATATATATATATATATATATATGGGCCTAATCCTAAACCAAACCCTCACAGGACACTTGCGGCAAATTTTGCATCTTGAAAAACCTTAAGTATGATTTTTAAGCAATTTCAATTACAAGGACACAAGCTAAACCACCTTAATAGAGTACAAATAGGTCACTTAGTACATATATAACAAAGTAGAAGTCAAAATTATTCACTGTCCTTTGAATTCGTGTTGATGATGATGATGTTTAACAGATTCAGGAATTTTTCATATTTCCTATAATATTTTTTCTTCTGAATAAAGTATTATTTGTTTTTATTTCAGCTAAAATAAAAGCAGTTAAATTTTTTTTAACATTTTATAAGGTCAATATTATTATCCTCCTTTAAGGCATATTTTTGTCTCTATAAATTGACTACATGATCAAAGCTTTGTTATACAAGAAATTGCCGATATTAACCTGACTTGCCTAGTTAATCTATTTAAGCATTTAAATAGCACTTCAAGCTGAATCTTGGAAAATATCCAGCAACTTTTTCTTTTTTACTCGTATTGTTTTTAATATTTGATTGGCTTAGTCATTGAAATTGTGCGTAGAAAAATTGCATCATACAGAAAAACCTCAAGACACGTGATGTGTGAAATGTGCCTAAGAAGACACAAAACCATCACGTGCAATCAACGAAAGATAAAGAAGATGAAGATTTATAATGAATGAGGACTGAAATCACTAAATGACCTTAAATAATCACTAAATTCCCCACAGCAGTGTTTCCCAACCCTGTTCCTGGAGGCACACCAACAGTACATATTTTGGATGTCTCCCTTATCTGACCCATTAACTTGAGGTGTTGGAGTCTCTTCTGATGTTATGATGAGTTGATTCAGGTGTGTTTGATTAGGGAGAGATTGAAAATGTGTACTGTTGCTGTGCCTTCAGGAACAGGGTTGGGAAACACTGCCCTACAGAATGTTTTCACACAAACACATCATACATCATACACTCTACTCTTGAGTACTTTTAAAAGGGCAAATTTTTACTCATACTTTGAGTAATGTTTACAACAGATGCTTTTATATTTATGATAGCATTAATACCGTAAATCTAGGCTTTGCTTTACTAGCAAAATATCTAGTAAAATATTATGTACTGTCACACATGTCTTGCAATGACAAAAACAACAACAACAACAACAACAACAACAACAACAACAACAACAACAACAACAACAACAACACAATTAGAAATAATTAAAATACATATATTATACATATATTAAAATACATATATTATACATATATTAAAATACATATATTATACATATATTAAAATACATATATTATACATATATTAAAATACATATATTATACATATATTAAAATACATATATTAAATTACACTATATATATGTATCAGGTGGTATGTGCTGTTTTCAGAGTGAGAATTATGTTTTAATCTATGAAACCTGCAGGATGTTTTTTTGATTTGATTGATGTCATGACCTTTATAATTGTCTTTTAAAGCCCAACTAAACAAGCTAAAACAAACACTGGCAAAGAAAAACAAAACTATCTATGATGGAAATTCAAGAGTGCGTTACTCAATCCTTCAGCTCAGTCTCTGATTTCATCAGGGGTCACCTCAGTGGAATGAATGGCAATAGGATGTGCTGCATTTCTAATTAATGGTAAATGCCAGTGCTGTCAACCTGACTGATCAATCTAATTCACTGTCCATGAGTTTTACACAAGTGCGAAAGCTGAAGAAGTAGCATCACACACAGTTCGGATTTACCCTGTGTAATGAATGACATAAGAGTACTGTCTATCATTTACCATTATTTAAAGTAAATAATTTGCATGTCTGATCCCTGATACACTCTTGAAAATGCTGGGTTGTTTTAATCCAGCGCTGGGTCAAATAAGGACACACCCAACAGTTTCCAATTTAATTTGATAATAAACTTTGGGGCGACACGGTGTCTCAGTGGTTAGCACTGTGGCCTCACAGCAAGAAGGCTGCTGGTTCGAGTCCCAACTGGGTCAGTTTTCATTCTTGGGTGCTGTTTGCATACTCTTCCCGTGTTGGTGTGGGTTTCCTCCGGGTGCTCCGGTTTCCCCAACGGCCCAAACACATGCGCTATAGGGGAATTTAATAAACTAAATTGGCCGCAGTGTATGAGTGTGTGTGAATGAGTCTTTGGGTGTTTCTCAGTACTGGGTTGCAGCTGGAAGGACATCCACTGTTTAAAACATATGCTAGATAAGTTGGTGGTTCATTCTGCAGTGGTGACCCTTGATAAATAAACAGACTTAGTCGAAGGAAAATGAATGAATGAATGAATGAATGAAATGCGTTTTGTTTTATTTCTGAGTTTCTGATTGGCTAATGAACATTCTAAGACTTGTAATTATTTTCATATAATATATTTTCATTTATTTATTTTCAAACGCACAGGTAAAGAAATTCCAGACAGGTTTTAACCACATTGCAATGCCAGAGAGGGCTGGGGAGTCGCGGAAGAACGTGAAAGTGAAGAGGTGCCAGATCCAGATCCTCCAAAACACCCCAAAGTGGCTCAATAATACTTGATAATAAATTATCAATTCCCATTGGGTCACATGGTCCTCCAGAATGGTTGGGTAGTCCTTGGCAGTGACCCAGCCAAGGACATAGAATTGGCATGGAGGGAGGGAACGTGTCGCCCCCAATATCCACCAATTACTGAAATGCCCCTACCTATAATTTAATTGACTTCAACATAAAACAATGCTCCGTCAACTTACCGTCAAGTAACCTACACATGCACAAAGTCAAGTTCTCCATGAGTTCAGCGTAACACTATTAACCAAGGCTGTGCAATTAATCGAAATTCGGTTTTGATTTTGGCCTCCATCATTATGAGAAACAATAATTAGGATAAAACAGTTAAATTGCGTCTCACACCTCTCTAAATTTCTCTACATTCATACCTCCTCAGAGCTGAACTGCTGTAACAACATGTGAAGTGACTTCTGCAGCATGGGAGGTGATTGTTATTTGTATTATTAAGTGTTTATTTTATATTATTAAGTACTTTATTCAAGCGTGAAACAGAATTTGTGCTGTTCAATGCAGCTCTAGGGATGTATGTCCCCTCCAATGTCAAGAGCAAATCTACGCCCTTGGACCCATCTAGAAAGTATTGGGCCTAGGGAATGCAGTGATATTGCAGCCTAAACCCACCATGCTTCACTCAGGGCATCAGCAGTCTGGGTGGAACGCTTCTTTGGGGCTTCTCCACACCGTAACTCTCCTGGATGCGGGAATACAGACTCATCAGAAAACAATACATGTTGTCCACAGCCCAAGATTTGCACTCCTGGCTCCATTGAAACCAATGCTTGGCCTTGGCATGAGTGACCAAAGGTTTGGTTATAGCAGCCTGACATGTATATTGACCCAGTGGAGCTCCAGACCAACAGTTTTGGTTGAAACAGGAGAGTTGAGGAACACATTTAATTCTGCTGTGGTTTTATGGATATAATCGAAGCTAGCAGCCAGACATCGCTTTCAGACAGCTTCCTCTGGCATCCGAAGTTCCTCCTGTTGGATGTGGTTCTTCATCTTGGTGGTCTGCTGACATTATTCCGGATACCGTGGCTCTTGATAATCACAAAGACTTGTCTGTCTTGGTCACAGATGTGCCAGTAAGATGTGCACCAACAATGTGTCCTCTCTACTGTGCTGTTTCTCTGCTAATGAAACCCTTGCACTAAAGAACCCTTGCACTATACCACACAAAAGAGCAGTCTTAAAGCTGTAGGAACCAAAGTATAAGTGGAATAGCAAGATTTTTGTTGCTGAACTATTCAAAAGGCTTGATTTCGATAATTTTCTAATAATTCAACAGCCTGAGTCATTTATTCCTTGTGTAATGCCCTCTCTTTGTCCATCAGCCCGCAGGGAAAACTGCTGGTGCTCCAGATGGCCAGTCCGTCCCTGCTGGCAATGCGACAAATGAAACAGCTGTACCGAAGACCTCAACAGCTGGACACACACCTTTACTACAGCAGCCGATGCAGTTTTAGAAAACTCCAATAAAAGCAAGCATTCTGACAAAGACAGTCTTTATTAGACATGGATCAAGATTAAACTGAGCAGCACAGATATCCAGTGTGAGAGTTCTTCATCTTACTGAGGTCTGAGCTGTGATGAAGCAGATCCTGGAGCATTTTAAATCCCGCTGGACCCAAATGAAAGTGAGGAAGTCTGAAAGGGAGTTTTGAAATATTCCTTTAGTTTCAGTCCTGTCGTTTTGTCTTTGAGGGAGAGATGGAAGACTTTCAAAAGTTGACAAGAGCTCTGTCCGAAAACATTCCCTTCATTATATTCCACTTACAGTACACTGTAAAAATATCTGTAAATTAGCAGTTTTCTGTATTTATGAGTTCACACTTAGATAATGCTCGACCATGATAGCAGGTTTGGCATGCTGTCCTGGGAGAAAACCCTGAGCTCGGAGATAGATGAGCCCAAGGTTCCCGCCTGGTCAATGAGCATTAGGAGGGATACGAGATCAGGAGTTTCTCGAGTTCCTCCTTTTGCTATGTATGCGTTTAGTGCTTGTGACTGTATTAAGTATTTTAGACTGTGGGAGGAAACCGGAGAACCAGGAGAAAACCCACATAAACACAGGGAGAACATGCAAACTCCACGCAGGGAGTGCCGACTCGTCTATCTATCTATCTATCTATCTATCTATCTATCTATCTATCTATCTATCTATCTATCTATCTATCTATCTATCTATCTATCTATCTATCTATCTATCTATCTATCTATCTATCTATCTATGAACACAGGAAAGTAAATGTATGAGTGTGGGCAACCTCACATGTGCTGAACACTGTATGTAGACTCAAATGTGAGCATGGCAGAGGAGCGTTCAGTGGGTTTGTCTGCTCTCACATGGGCTGTAATTTGCAGATGAAGTGTCCTTGTGTGAGTGAAGGGCACGAGCCGACAATGTGCTGTCAGCATCTCAGTGTCAGACCCAATGACACCGCACACGCACGCATGTCTCTGCTCCAGAGTTTAATGAACTGCACACAGAGACAGCATTTTTAGGAATCATCGGCTGACGCAAAGGCTGTATTACACAGCAGGCAGCAACATTATCCTGTTTTCAACAATATGTACCAATTTTAAGGCAGTCACAGTGAATGGATACTGTAAATGCAATGCAACAACCAAGAGGGTAAAAAAAGTCAAAATATTTATCATAATATTATAATTTTGTATTTTGTATATATATATATATATATATATATATATATATATATATATATATATATATATATATATATATATAGGAACTGTGGACCAACAGGAGGAACTGTGGACACAAAAGGAATCTGTCTGAAAGTAATGTCCGGTTGCTAACCCCCTTTATATCCATAAAACATAAAACCACAGCTGCCGTACTTACTGCAGAAGTAAATGTGCAGCTCAACTCTCCTGTTTCCACCAAAACTGTTGGTCTGGAGCTCCACAGGGTCGATATACATGGCTGGCTCCTATAATCAAACCTTTGGTCACTCGTGTCAATGGTATCAATGGTACCAGCAGTGAAAATCTTGGGCTGTGGACAGTGTGAAACATGTTTTGTTCTCTGATGAGACCACCTTCACTGTCATTCCCACAACTTACAGTATGGAAAAGCCCCAAAGAAGTGCCCCACTCAGACTGCTGATGCCCAGAGTGAAGCACGGGGGTGGATCATTGATGAATTGGGCTCAATGTCATGACATTCTCTAGGCCAGATACTTGTGCTAGATGGACGCTGGGTAACTGCTAAGGTCTGCCCAACCATTCTGGAGGACCATGTGCACCCGATGGGTTAAATACTGTATCCTGAAGGTGGTGCCAGGTATCAGGATGATAATTCACCAATTCACACGGGAAGACTGATGACAAAGTGGTCCCATTGCCTGCACAGTCACCAGGCCTTAATATTATTGAGCCACTTTGTTTTTTTTTGAGTCCAAAATAACTTAAGACCACAGTGCAAAAGTTAGTACACCCAAATTAGTATGCATGGGAAAAAAATTAAGCACAAATTTAATGGAGGAAAAATAGACACATAAGAAAAATCTAATTTAGTCAGAATTTTGTAATTTGTATTTTTTTTTTTGCAATACCTCATTTGAATTTGAAATGTATTATCTTTACAACCCCTTAATTTAACTTATTTTAACTTGATTGAACCCATACAATATTCAGATTTACTATTTCATAGACAGGTTCACAAAAAACTTGAAGAAATTGCTGCCCCCATAAGAGTAGAAAGAGAGTTATTGCACTTTGGTACAAAAGCAATACTCAAGTTTAAGGAAACCTATAACCTGAAGTTCAACTATTGGTCTCTAGAATTGCTAGCAAAGACAATATGTCCAGCTATAAAAGAACTCTGAGAGCTCAATGGCTGATCATCTCCACAGTTTCATGCACTCTCAGAAATAAAGGTACAAAACGGGTCACTTGGGTGGTACCTTTTCAAAATGCACAATTTTAAATCTTACAAATTTACACTTTTGTACTCTTAAAAGTACAACGAGGTACACTTTTGAAGTACCACCCCAGTGACAGGTGTTGGATCATTATTTCTGAAAGTGCAGAGACTAACTAATCTATCCCCGCCCATCATCACTAGTGGGTGGGGCTTTCACCCTCTGATTACATGTACAAATGGAGGACGTCAATCAAAGTGTTTCTGCAGACTGTTTTTATCAAGTGTGGTTATAAAAAATTGAGTTAATTATTTTTTACTATTAGAGGCTGGCTATATTCATAAACCGTTACCCTACAGCTGTGTCTAAACCCCTTATAAAAGAGATTTTTACATGATAGGTCCCCTTTAAACAAATCTCGGTAGAATAAGTCTGTAGGTTATAGTGGTGGATCAAGAAAAAAGTAAAAGAGAAAGCAATCCAAAATCCAATAATCCCAGCCAAAAGTAGAGGCAAAAACAAACCTCAACAGCCTCACCCACCTTATCGTCTCGAGCTCAGGATGTCACAGGCAATGCCACTGAAAAACAAAAAGTAATCCACATGAAATCCCGGAAAGAGAGAAATGTAGTGGTCTACCAGAAACAGGTCCAAAAAACAACAGGCGATCCTCCAGTAAACACACCAAACAAGCCTTTAGTTCAGGGACATCCTGCATTTTCCAGCTCCAGTGTTTGCAGTTATTGAATCCTAGGGTGGCATGATGGCTCAGTCCTGGCTGGTTCAGCTGGCATTTCTGTGTGGCGTTTGCATGTTCTCCCCCTTGTTGGCATCCCTCCAGTCCAAACACATACAGGTGAATTGAATGAACTAAATTGGCTGTAGCGTATGAATGTTTGTGTGAATGACAGTGTGTATGGGTGTTTCCCACAAGATGTGGAAGGGCATACGATGTGTAAAGCATATTCTGGAATAGTTGGTGGTTCATTCCGCTGTAGCGACCCCTGATAAATAAGGAACTAAGTCGAAGGAAAATAAATGAATGAATATTGAACCCTAAACTCTTCATCAAAGCTACCCTATGAAGAAAATTCTGTTATAGCTAGGCAACATGTCTTCTCGCTCAGTACTTACTGCACTATAAAAACTGATTAGTTGACTTAAAAAGAAAGTAAACTCGTTGCTAATTAAGTCAATGGGCTTACTGACATTTGAGTAAAATCAACTTGTTGATTAGGGTTAGGGTAAACGCTCCAGGACACCAGCCCATGTGTGTTAATCTGAAGAATCGCTCTCGCTCACCGAATGCGCTGTGCTGTGTACGATGCGTGCATCCGTTCCCTTAGCAACAAGAGCAAACACCTGACATCGCCTGTCCATATTCCTCAAAGATATTTAGAATTAAATATTTAGAGAGGGTGTGACAACGCGTACCTGTGTGCCTTTGATACACTTCTTGTTGCGTCCTTGTCGCAGCACCAGTGGCACCAAAATTAGGCACAGAAATTCATATTCTGATTCGGTCCGGTACATACTGGTTACGAAGGCACCGGTGATATAATGACACCAGGTTTCGGTACCCAACCCTACACACGACCCTTGATAAAAGGTACCTTTTCCATGTTAAAAGTTCTTGCATTAACCATCTGCGATGGTGCTGTGCGAAATTTCTAATTTAGAAACGCTTTCTATTTCCGCAATGTCACATCAGAACAACAGCATAAACTACAATGACAATGATCACCTCAGGTACTCAATATGTGCATTATTCAGAGTTAAATGCTCCTAATGTGAGTTTAAATACATTCTACATGACATTTATTGCCATACTACTGAAAGCAGCAGCAGAGATCTTGAAAATAAAATAGCTTGCAGACGCTTTGAAAACTAAAGTCAGAACTCAACAAATCAACAACAACAACAACAATAACAAAAACAACAGTCACCCAGTAGCCTATTAATAATGTTAAAGAGATTTAATATGTATTCGTTAAATTAAAAGCCTCTGCCGTTGGGATTTTAATTGGTTGGGTGTTTAATTGTTATTGTAGTGTATCGTCACGTTTGGTCCAGACAGAAAAATAGCTTTTTGCTGGAATCTTTTTGCTTCATGTGTGGTTAGGACACGACGTAACAACTCAATAAAATTTGATCACAGCAGTTTTGTGCTAAAAGAAAACTTTGACTGCTGCATTGAACTCTTTGTGGTTAGATGTTTTGTCAATACAGGCTTAGGTGTTTAAGGGGTCTTTTGCAATGCTAGATTAGCATAAAGGTGTCCAGTAGATTAATTTGGGCCAATATTCAAGGCAATGAAAATTCAGTGAACCACTTATCACATTCCCTAGGATTTTCTCATACATAGGAAGCAGTCGCAGTCTTCACAGTCCAGTTAACCCACTTCCACAGATTGGTCTGGTGGTGAGATTCTGATAATTCCTCATCCCTTCAGGAGATCTACAGCAAGCTGACTTAAAATAAGAAAAGTAGTCTACTTGGTGCAGATCTCATCCTACACAGTCTGCCAGATATGCCGAGACTTACTGTTCTTGTTTGGGACTGCTATGGAAGTAGTCAGTGAATGTCAATTTAAGACTCTTGGGCACAACCAGTGTATATTGTGTGCCTGCCAGATATGATGTGACCCAGTGCAGGATTACTTCGTATAACCCACCTTAAGGTCTTTCCCCAGTGAGCATGATGGAATAAAGCAAGAACAATAAAAAACACGCAACATTGGTGCAGTAAACAATTAAATTTAATGTACACAGTTTATGATGTTATTACGGTTTCTTTTCTTAGCCGGCTTTAAACCATAATCAAGTGTTTAAAATCTAAAGTGGTCTTTAATTATATAATGCATATCATTTGCAGTCTTTTAAAATGGACTGAAGGCAAATTGTTAAAGTTCCTGTGAAAGATTTGTAGTTGTAGTATCAGTATGTTAGACTTAAGATTATCTATAAAGCTAGTGTCCTCCAAAACAGTGAGAGAATTTCTATTTTGAGGACATGAACCATATGTAAACATTCAAAAATTGGAGTTTGTCACTTCCGCCTAAATGGATCACTGATTTTTTTTTTTGTCATCACCTCAAACTTCCCCAAATGCTCTTTAATATCTAACATGCCCCATTCCCTTCAAGACGCTATCGCTATATTTACTTGAGCTCAATCACTCTCACTGGCAGAGCTGTGGTAAAAGCGAAATGCTAATGGCTGTTTTTTTTAAAGGGGAGGGGCTAAATTACTTCAGTTTAGTTTCTTTGTAAAGCTACGGTCACACTGGGCTTTGTGTGTGCGAAATTCTGTC
This sequence comes from Danio aesculapii, assembly GCF_903798145.1. NCBI lineage: Eukaryota > Metazoa > Chordata > Actinopteri > Cypriniformes > Danionidae > Danio > Danio aesculapii. The sequence continues at coordinate 1,272,594 of NC_079455.1, forward strand.
ATGCGACGCTGCGAAAAGGGGCGAGATTAAACAAGATGATTAGACAATTTAAAAAGCCAGCGATTGCTCCATGTTTTAAATTTCTGTCCAGAGAGGTCATGTTTTGATCCTCGATGGGTCTCACGCAATCAAGTGATGCGATTTCGCAGGTCAGAGTTCACCAAGCTTGAACTTTGCACCGCAGCAAACTGCGAAACGTAACGCATAACCCTGCGTTTCCAGTCTGACGCATTCGCGTGCGTATGAATGGAAGTCTATGGGAGGAAAAGCCCAGTGTGACCGCAGCTTTAGTCGTAATCTATTGAGCTGGCCAAAATATCAAAACAGATTGTTGGCCATGCATGCAAGACATAAGGGTTTCGGGTTCTCCTTCATAGGTACAGCCATATACAAAGAGGGAATATATTCCACTAAGTCCATTGCCAACCATATACTATAGAGCATTTCGTTCTGCCAGCGTAAGAAACCCTGTTTGAATTCTGCATATTACATGGCTGTCTGGAATGCTTCATTCTGATTGGTCAGTCATGACATTCCAAGCTATGTTACTCTCAGATAACAATCACTAAATAACGCAGACGTACCCCGGCAGTGCTTAATTTGTGAATCGCGAGGTCCCGGAACAGATCGGGGTAACGGATCTGGAGTTAAGACCGGGGGGTTGTCATGGACGAACGTGAAATTGAACAGTGGACAGGGGAGGAGGACGGGTGAGTAGGGGGATCAGTAAAAGGTGTCGGATCAGATTTCAGTACAGTACTCTGCTTTATATCAGGTTACTGATAAGCCAGTCAGAATTACTTTTTTAATGATAACTGCCTGGATGTGCTTTACCCCTTACAAAATAGTGTAAGGCTCTCTCAAGGCCTCCCAAAGCTTAGGATCAGGGTGAAAGTGGACAGTGTTCATGATAGCTTTGATATGGAACCTCTGATCACCAAAAGCAACATTGAGACGTGGACGTGTCGCTGATTGGTCTCATGAAACATGATGCTTGTCATCTGATTGCTTAAGTCCATGATCACTTGGAAATGAACTACCCTATCCCCCTTCACTGATGTTTTTAGACAGACTCAAACCTAATAGACATTTTCATCTTCTCATGCTTTTAACCTTTGATCCACGTTGACTAGTTGCTCTACGTCGTGCACAGTGCCTGCCAAGGAAGACTTAACACTACTTCAAATCCATTCATCTTCAGGTAGGTCAGTCTTCAGCTCAAGCACAGCACCCTGTAATCGTAGCCAAAATCACAGATAGACTGATTGGGGCCTTGAACCTGGTCTTCAATCACTAAGATAGTCAGTATCAAATGATTGCGTATACTCACCAGAGTTATGGATCTTCATATTTTTGGCCACCCACAGACATACCGCAGGTCCTTATACAATTGCTTTTAGCGTAGCTATAAGTTCAACGTCCATCAAAGGTTGTAGCGACAGGAAATGATCTCATTTCTGGATAAAATATTGTAGATTGGGCCTCCTGTCATCTTCAAAAACGATTAAACATTCATTCTGCGTTGGCTTAGTCCCTGACTTCAAGTGCATTCGGTGTGATCGGCCCCTTAGGAGATTTGCTGAAGGTGCAGCTGTTGTGCAGCAACAGGTTTGTGTCTTTTATAAACCATGATAGAGTAAGAATGATTAATAAATCCATATGAAACAGCCCCTTAAAAGTGACGTCTCGTCTTCAGTTGTTTCGGGCTCAGGTGCACTTTACACTCACACTACAATCGTAACGCTCCAAAGCCCAACCGAACTGTGCTCTGGCACACCTCTTCCAACCAGGCCAGGGCTGGCCAACTGAACAGTGCATGGGCCTGATTTAGAGCACTCACACTTGTCAAACAAACCGAGAAACATGCCTGGGCACAGTTCGGATAGCTAAGTGTAAGCGGATCCTAAAACTATCGTTTAAAATTGTGTATTAAAAAAAATCTTTCATTTAAGTGAAGTTTAGTTATAAACAAATTTGGAGAGGATCACGTGCTTATGATTGCTAGCGGCTGGATCCGCATTATCCAATTCTCAATGCACCAATCAGCCGACTCCTAAGCTACTACAAATACCCTGGGTTACGCACCACCGCTATCTTCGTTTTGAAGAATCCCCCCATCCACCCCTGCTCCTCCTTCTTCCCAGATGCGTGACACGGTGGCCCAGTGCTTAGCACTGTTGCCTCACAGCAAGAATGTCTCTGGTTCTAGGCTTTACCAAACCAGCAGACATTTCTGTGCGGAGTTTGCATTTTCTCCCCGTGCTCACGTGGGTTTCCCCCGGGTTTCCCGGTTTCCTCCCACCGTCCAAAAAACATGCAGCATAAGTTAATTGACTAATCCAAACCGGCACTATAGACATGCTCCTAGTAAATGGTTATCTCTCAAGAGCAATCACTGGCTGTTCACTGATTATTACAGCAGGGGAGTTCTCGAGATCTACCTGAGCTCAAACTCCCTTCTCGCCTTGCAACGGGAGGGAGCCCCGAGCTCGAGGATCTTATGAGCTCAGGGCTCTCTCCCGGGACAGCATGCCAAACAAGCTTATAATTAATCATCAGCTAAGTGTGAACTCTTGAAACAGAAATTGAGAAAATAATATTCAGGAGGGCTAATAATTCTGACTTTAACTGCGTGTCATCTTATAACCTTGTGCTTTATTTAGATACAATCAGCTGCACATTGTGATTTTAAGCTTGAAATGGTTTGAATAGCCGCAATGCTAATCATTCTCCATTTGCTCTTCGGTTTTTACCTCAGGACACCAATTCCATGGCAACCACAGATTACTCCAGCTCCAGTTAATGGATCCGGCCTCTTTTGAAGATTTACGATGACCCAATGCACTTGTAAAGAGATGACGCCAACCCCTGCAAGGACATCCGATGATGCCCGGCTATGAATTAGCATATTAAAAAAATGACCGATTTCCCTTTTAATGAAATCAACATGATCTCAGTGTGTGATCACTGCCGCAATCATGTTCATTGTTTCTGCTTAAACACTGCGATTATCTGACTGCAGGATTTTTCTCAGACCTGTACACTTCTGCAGTGTGGACATTACTTACACTGTCACCTCGGGTTATTGGTTAGAATGAAGCAATTTGTCTACAAGCCAGCAATATGTGTGCAGTCAGCAGTAGTCAATGGTTTGGAACATTCAAAAAGATACTGTAAATGTAACCCTGTATGATTTAAGAAGTTTAATCCAAGACATACTCTGGGTTTTATGCTGCCGATTTGGTCCATTTGATGTATGGGTGTTGTGCTGATTTGCAAACGATGCTTATCGGGATGCAAAAATCGGTCACACTTTATTTTGATGGTCCGTTTGTTGAATTTAAGTAACATTGCATCTACATGCCAATTAATTATCATTAGATTATAAGTAGACTGTTGGGTTTAGGTTAGGCATGGACGTTGCAAGACTTTAAGCTCTACTGGGGCACAGCTCCCCCTCCAAAAAATAAAAATAATTAAATAAATAATATATAATTATAAATAAATAACAGTAATATTTGTTATGATACAATTATTATTCTAAATAAATCACAGAAATTAATCCTAAATGTAATTGGGAAACAATCTAAAGACACAACTGGAGGAGTGATGCTAAGATAATACTTTTTTTTTTTTGCATAAATATTAATTTTATTGCAATTAAATTCTATAGACAACTCTAATAGGATGTTTATAGAATTATCAGTTGTGCGTTGTCTTAGACCTGACTCATGGCCGAGAATTAGGTTTATTAAGTCTTACCTCTAACCCTAACTCATCATCCTTCCCTTTTGCTTCGTACAAAATATCACCATCATATTATGTAGATTTTGTTTTGTTGCGTGCCGACAACCTCCATATAAAAGACTGTTACGCCGGCTATTTTTTTCAGCGTGCATGTTCGCGTCAGGCTGCGGGTATGTTTTTTCTGTGCACATGCTCAGTTCGCTTTTTGATGAAACTGCATTGCTTTCATTTGTGCTGGTTCGGTTGCACATAAGGAATTACGTCTTTAATCTGGGATTACCACTCTAAATAAATACACTTGCATATAAAGTAAATCGTATCTCAAAGGATTTACTGGGGCACTGGCGATTTTAACTGGCGCACGTTCCCCAGTAAATGGGATCTAGCGACGCCCCTGGGGTTAGTGTAAGTTGACATGTACTTAAAGCTTCTTATAGTCAGTTAAATGTCTGTTGAAGGAAGTAGAAGTGTCTGTAGAAGTTTTACTTACTATCTCTATATCTTCCCATGATTGCAAATCAAACTCTGAACACGGGAACATAAATGTGAGTGTGGGAAAACTGGGGCAGCAGTATCACCAGATATTATGCAGACAGTATTATGCAGAAGAAAAAATATTAGAGGAAATACTGTGAAAAATTCCTGAATCTGTTAAGCATAATTTGGGCAATATTTATTTAAAAAAGAAAAAAAAATGACAGGAGGGCGAATAATTTGATTTCAACTGTAAATCCGCTCTTGTTGTCTGTAGATTTGTCACCTCTTGCCTTTGTTTTATTTATATTTCTTGACTGATTAAATAAATTCAGGTTAAGCTGCATTTGGGTCCCCCACCTATGTTATTCCCTGCACTTAACACCAGTCTGTGACAATGCATAATAATGTAAAACAACAACAACAACAACAACAACAACAACAATAATAATAAACAACAATGCACACAACACAATCTCCCTTATCTGCAGATGAACTGCCCCCCAATAGTTCGGAGGGTATTTATTATGTCGCATCTTAATTTAGTCTTGTTTTGATTTTTCTTCCTGTTGTGCTATGAGCTTACGTTTGCTTTTAAACGTTTGCTCAGTGGTTAGCACCGTCACCTCACAGCAAGAAGGTCGCTGGTTCGAGTCCCGGCTGGGTCAGTTGCATTTCCAGCCTGACCTCACGAGAAAACATAAGTATTTAACGTTTTGTCAGTTTAGTGGCTAATTCGTACAAGTTCAGTTGTACGAAAATGTCCAACTTTAAAAAGGAGGTGAGGCACCCAACCCCAACCCCACCCCTAACCCAACCGTCATTGGGTGATGAGCCAAATATACTAAATAGTACAGTTTAGATCAGGGGTGGGCAAACTCGCTCCTGGAGGGCCGGTGTCCTGCACAGTTTAGCTCCAACACTAATCAAACACACCTGAACAAGCTAATCAGTATCTGCAAGATCACTAGAAATCTATAAGCAGGTGTGTTTGATTAGAGTTGGAGCTAAACTGTGCAGGACACCGGCCCTCCAGGACCGAGTTTGCCCACCCCTGATTTAGATCATAGGAATTGATATGAATTAGCCACTAAATCAAAAAGTCATTGTCATGAGATTGTGTTGGCATTCCTGTGTGAAGTTTGCATGTTTCGCATCTCAAGCCTTCAAACTCCACCTTGCGTTTATTACATGTCAGCATTGTCTTCTAAGGCGCAAGTCTTTTATTAAATGAAGGAAAGATTGTTCTCTTACCGCAGTAAATTCTGTTTTTACTGTTGATATTTGGCGCCAGCTAATCAGGAAGTGATGATTTTGCACTCTTTGACCCGTTGGATGGAAACGCTACATTAGTTGCTTGTCTTTTGTGCGATATTCCAGGTTTACAGAGACATTTCATTTGCATTTTTGGATGGGAACATAGCTAGTGTTCCTCAACCCTAATCATTACCTTGCCTAAAGCATCCCAGAACATTTGAACGGCTCAGAAATCAGTGAATAAGTCCTGACAGAATCGAGGCGATATTTATGCCTGGACTTTGGTCTTGAGCTGGTAAAGAAAATACTGCTATTTTTCCCCACCTCGTGGTCTCCACTCAAATTGATTTTAGAGCAATAGAAAAACAAATCTAAATCATAAAACATCTATTTCCTGGAGACTGCTGGATGCAGTTTGGAGCGTTATATTTCATTTGAGTGCAGGTTTGTGAGTTTTTGTGTGTGCGTGTTATTCACATTCCCCAGCAGGCTGGCTGCAGTCATTGAGTTTGGAGTAGATCTTATTCCATCAGATTTGATCAAACTCTATAACCTTAATCAGTCTTTTTCCTTCTCGGCTATTAATCCAATTCATACAACACCCTCCTTCAGGGCACTATGTATGTGTGTGTGTGTGTGTGTGTGTGTGAATGATTGCCGGCTCTCTACAGAAAGGCTTGTGTGGCAACTAGCATCAGGTCTTTATGAAGTTTTCAGAGCACTTGTGTGAGTATTAGCACTGTTGGTACATCCATCTTTTCTCTGAGCTTCAACAATGGCGGAGGAATTAGAAAAGTTATGGGCGCTCTAGATAAAACTGAGATATACACTGCAAAGAACGATTGTGCCAATTAGTTATCACAACTTAATACTCGGAGTTATCTTATCTTTATTGAATGTGTTGACATAACTTATATATATAGATATATATATATATATATATATATATATATATCAAGGTTTTACCTGGCTGAACTTATATATATATATATATATCAAGGTTTTACCTGGCTGAACTTATATATATCAAGGTTTTACCTGGCTGAACTTATATATATATATATATATATATATATATATATATATATATATATATATATATATATATATATATATATATATATATCAAGGTTTTACCTGGCTGAACTTATATATATATCAAGGTTTTACCTGGCTGAACTTATATATATCAACATTTACCTGGCTGAACATATACACATATATACATACATATATACATATATACATATATACACACACATATATATATATATATATATATATATATATATATATATATATATATATATATATATATATATATATATATAAAAAGAAAGAGCTGAACTCTTTTGAAACGTACAAATATGCCACTCCAAAGTCTTTATTTTGTTTTGATTTTCAGCCATCATATATAATGTCAAAATATTGGAATCAGTAAGATCTGTTAATGTCTTAAAAAGGCTTTTTCATCAAAAATACAGCTAAAACTGATGAAATGTGAACATGTTTTCTTAATGAATGTACGTTCTGAATTTTCTTGTTTCTTGTCACTAGATCCTTCAGAAATCCTTGTAGCAGGATGATTTGCTCTTCTATTACGATCATTTATTATTGGTAGAAAACCAAAAATTAGGATTCAATTATCAGTGATGACATATTCTTGTCTCTTGAACAACACTTTGAAATATAATTTTTTTTTTAAATAAAACTTAACAGAATTAATAGGAGGGCTATTTGTTTTGATTTTAACTGTATATGTATATATTTGTAAGTCCAATTTTTGGGGGAAAAAATTATTAAAAAAAGAGGCCATTTTGCAATATTTTAACATTTATGTTGCATATATGACATATTTTATTATAGTCTGTGTAAAATCTAAATTTTAACTTGCATTTCATCCAGTATAGTGGTGTGAAAAGTGTTTGCCCGCTTACTGATTTCTTATTTTTTTGCATGGTCGTCACACTTTGTTTTAGATCATCAAACAAACATAAATATTAATCTGAGACAACCCAAGTGAACACATCATGCAGTTTTTATCCCCCCTTTATTTTAAAATTTGGATCTCGACATGATGTTGCACTTTTAAGGGATCCTTTGGTCTACTCCACTTTGTCAGGCACGTCCCATTTAAATGATTTCTTGATTGTGAACAGGTGTGGCAGTGGATAACCTGGGTGTGGCTACAGAAATTGAATCCAGGTGTGATAAACCAGAGTTCGGTTTTAACAAACACGTTTTATTTCCACACAGAACATAGTTTTGTATTTAGTTTTTCCTTAAAGGGCACCTATGATAAAAAATCTACTTTTCAAGCTGTTTAGACAGACATATGTGCATGTATGGTGTATAGACCGTCATATTGGGGTGATATAAACACACCCAGTGCTTTTTTTTCAATTTAACAACATAAAAAACGGTGGACCAATTGGAGCGGTTTTCAAACCGACCACAACTTTACATAGGAGTGCTGTTTCCCCGCCCACCAATGTTGATTGACAGGCGCGTCATCATATCCTCAGTTTGTTGATTCACGTCCGCCATTTTCAGCGTGAGTGGAAGCGATATCACTAAAGGAACACGCTAGCTCTATTTTTAGATGCAAGGCTCATTGGGCTCAACACAAGATCAATATTCTCCACATTATCGCTCTAATCGGAATTATTGGTTGTATCTTTAGGTAGGTTTGCAAACATGTGTACTTCTCATTGAGTCTACCTTATACTTCAGCCGTTTGCATTTCTCGCGATCCCAGAAGCTCCCTGTGATCTTAACTAGCATGCGTTTTAGAATTCTAAACATCGGTTTCTATCAGGGTACACTCAAGTCGACGGCTGGGCGCCACGGACCGCTGCAGAAACCTATGTTTAGAATTCAGAAATGCGTGGCGCGACGATTCGGGACACTTCATGTTTCTGCCGCGCCACAGAGAGTGTCTGGTGTGCCGTGTCGCTGCTTCGAGCGGCGCATCCGGTGCCTCAGTCAAAGTTAATTCAGTGTGCGTGGTTATTAGTTTCTGTGTACAAGCTCGGCACTTGAAACTAGCACACAGTAGGCTGTAAAACTGTACAAAGACACAAATGATTTTGTACTCTCTGCTTGGTCTGTGTCAGAGTCGTACATGTACGACTGATTGCGGATCCTCTCACTCCTGCTTCTCAAACACAGAGCGGGTGAGCTCATGGCCCCACCCCCTTGTTTCGTTGGGCGGGAAGCTGAAACTAATTTACATCTGAAGCAACACACCCCTAAATCGGCGAACTGTGGACACGCCCCCAACATGACACTTTTTAACACATTATAATAAAACAATCTGAATTGTGTTTTAAACTGAACCTAAACTGGCACACTCAGAACAACCATAATATTAATATTAAATCATAAAACAGAGGTAAACTATGGGCCCTTTAATAATAAAAGCTTTCGTTTTAAAACTGCATTTTACTAAAATAATTTAAATTATTATAATTAGACTAATATTTACATTTGTTTGATCATCTGAAACATTAAAGTGTGACAAAAAATAAGAAATGAGTAAGGGGGCAAAGACTTTTTCACACCAATGTATATGTAATTTGCGTATATTTCCATGTATCAGATTTCTATATGGGAAGATAAAAACACTATCCTGCAGTAAAGGCCAAGCAAAAAAGTAAAAGAAGAAGCTGACAAGGTGCATTTTGAGCGTATTTATATGTGTAATGGCCAGATGGGATGTGCTCTCAATGTAGATCCACAGAGTAAAAAGGAGAGGGAGAGCGTAATCTTCACCTTAAGTCAACATGAAAGCTAAATTGCGAGCTCTTTATTTATTCATTAACACTGGACTTAATGTTCGCGCTTAATCAGGGCAGGTCATTCCAAAGTGGAAAGAAAATAGTTCGTTCCAGCGTTTACCACAGTCTGCTAGGTCGATCTGCCTTTAAAGACTCATTTCTACATCACGTCTAATCAATAATAGCTTCATTTAGTCTGTTTATTGCCTATAATCGGAGTGATCAATGATGTCCATCAGGATGTTTACTGTTCAGATTACATTATTAAAGGTAAAGGTGCGAATCAATTTCAGCAGCCTTGTTTGTTGTGTTGTTTTTATTCTCGAAACACACACAGAAGGTTGACGGGTAAACTGTAAAAATGGAACAAACAATGTTGATTAGCAATGTTTCTGTAATTTGTTTGTTTTATGCATATTTAGTCCTCTAAATTACACTTATTTGACCAAAATAAAATCTGATCATGCCTTGATATTGAATGCTTTCATTAGGACAGTAAGGTCTGACTCTGCTTAGACTAAAGTCTGCTCACTGAACCTTCAATAATGTCCAGTATAGAATATGTGCTCATGCTGCAGTGGAAACAGAATGAATATTGTGTCTGACTCCATCATGAGCTTGGAGGACTGCATCCATACATCAGGGGCCTCATGTACAAAGACTTGTGTTGAATTCATACTAAAACATTGCGTACGCAGTAAAAAATTCAGATGTATGAAACACTGCGTACGCGGAATCCCATGCATATTCTCTTCGTACATCCGAATTAACGTGAAACTGAGCACACGTGCGCGAGCGCAAAACCCTTCCCTGCCTCCTCCCTCTAATAAATATGCTAACGACTCTACTTTGGCAAAACCAAACGAAAAAGCAATGGCAAAGCAAGCAAGCAAGAAGCGAAACTTCACAGAATGTGAATTGGAAGTGCTCCTATCGGAGGTAGACCGCAGAAAAATGGTGTTATATGCAAGTTTATCCTCCGGAATTAATAACAAGAAAAAAAATAATAATAAAGTGTGAGAGTTTAGCTGACGCGGTTAACACCGTGGGGTCTGAATATCGCACTGTGTATGAATTAAAAAAGAAATTGTCCGATGTAAAGGTGCAGGTTAAGAAGAAAACAGCGGCGCACCGTCAAAGTGTGGACCGTACAGGCGGAGGAACAGGGGATGCTGAACTAATACCCTTTGAGCCCTCAATTGTGGGCGACACACAATGTTAGATTTGATTTGAATATTTTATCAATTTTAGTTTGATTGATTTTTACAATTTTTTATATTAAAAGATATTTTAAAAATATTACAAAAAGAAATAAAGTGCTAACCCCAAAAACAGAGTCGTGAGCAATAAGCAGGATGTTTTTCCGAACACTTTGGTACTGGTTTTATTGTATAATTTCATACGGTTGAATTTTTTTAATGGAGAAATTAAGCCTTGTGCAACATAAAGGGCACATATTTATGCCTATCTGACCTATTTTTGGCTCAAACTATAACAGGAGCAAAGAATTGAATTGGTTTGAAATCGAATGTCTAATGAATGTCAAACGTCAAACCAACTTTCCCATGGTTAAACTGCATGGAAACCTTATATACCTGCTAGACATGCGGATGATCCCGTTACATACAGCTGGCATTGCACGGCTCAAAGATACTTTGTAGTGTGCAATTTACACAATTGCCTCTAGGAGTCGCCAATGGACATAAAACAAACACACACAAGAAACACACGTACGCCAGACATGAAGTTTGTCCAACGCACATTCTCACCTTCATTTCATCATTAGTAAATCCAAACGTGAGCGTGAAATCTGGCGTACGCAACGTTTTTGTGCGTACGCAGCGTTGATACATGAGGCGCCTGGTCATTACAGTCTTTCATCATTTCTAACAGAAGGCATCAGTATAATCAGGAAAAAACGCTGGCCTTACATCATCCTAAATCCGCCATTATCGACAGCTCGATCAGATGAAGATGTTTGTCTTGTGTTTCTCTGTGTACTGTATTGATTCCTCAACATCATGAAGCGTGGCAGACCCATCGCTTGGAGAAGCTTGACCGGCCGTGGCTTTCATGTTCATGCGGCTCTTTGAATGTGGAGGAAGCTGAAAAACTGTAAATCATGGATACAACAATCTCCATATATATCCACACGCTGCCAGCTTCTGCTGCTCAAAAAGAATAGAACATCACAGTAATGCATATTTCATGAGGTTAGTACACTTCCAACAGCAGGGGAAAGGGCTTGAATGGGCCAGAGTGTTAGCCAGGAGATTTTAATGAGCAGAAGAGGACATTTAAATAATCACGAGATTATTTAACTGGGCATCTCAGAGTCAGCAGGAATAAGTGAATATAAAACATCATAAATAAAATATACCTGCAAGCAGCAACTCAAGAGATTTAAGGTCAGCACTGTGTAAGAAATTGTATTTAACTTACTTTCCTAATTGCTTTGGGCCATACACCCAGCAAGATGTGTTTGGCGTGATTTGTTGCTAATTTTAGACCAGCGCAACTGTAATTTTCACATTTTGCACCACTTTGCTTAAATAGCAAATCCATTTGCGCCACTCATGTGTGTGCTGGTCTATAAAGGAGGTGTGTTAAGGCGCAATGTTGGGGCGTTGCTATTTTGAGGAACTGAAATAGACCGCACCATTGACCAACTAAAAGCAGCAGGATGTTCAACAGTACATAAATATCTTTACAGATGAAAACAATTAAAGGATTAAAATGATCCAGAAATGATGATTCTCTACATCAATATAAACACCACTGCCTCCATGCCTTCTTCACCTCGGGGGGCTTTTTCAGTTTATTCATGACGATCTGCATCTGTATAATGTTATTATTATTAGCAGTATTATTGATTATCTGCAGATTTATATTTGATTTAATAAACACAAGTGTAGATTTGTCCACCTGTGGGGTTTTGGAGACGTCTGCATCACCATATGGGGCATAAGAACAGGACGTGTGTTTGGATATAACTCAGTGTTTTGACCACACTTCATTATTATTGTTCATTTATTCCTTTGCTGGAGATTAGAACTGAATTTAGAAATAGTTTTGACACAAATCTTTATGTTTAACAAACTAAATTAAATATGTGGGCTAATGGATGTGTTCAGTGGAGTGAGTTTCCACCGTTTCCTTACTTCACCAAAGTAAAGGAGTAAAGTAAAGGAGTAAAGTAAAGAGAAAGTAAAGAGGCTGAATGGAGGAGGCTCGTTCTTTATCCTCGCGCTGCAGATGCTCTGTTTAACTGTTTTCTCGCTAGTGAAGCGTTCAGTTTTTACACTTACAAAGTCGCCATGTAAATAGCAAATGCACCATATAGCTACACAACTGATTCTTAAAGGGAATGGGAAATGACTGGTTTAATGGATGTTAAGCCTGGTTTGAGTGATCGGCGTGACCCACAGTGCATGCAATCCGCGTAGCCATGCATTTATACTTCTGTTTTTATGTTCCTCTATGTCGAGTTTCTTCGCTGGTGTTTTGGTTTTCTGAATGCTGCCTTATGTACAAGTGACTCAAACTCACGCATTTTGAAGCGGGAATTGGTGGACGTTCAACAACTTTAATCATAAGGTAAACACAAAACAACAGTCTCCATCTGGAGCTCTCACCTCCCCCCACACTCATCATTGCTACCAAACCGACCAATCACAGAGCTTGCACTACACGTCGTTGCGATGTGTGGTTACATTTTTTAGAGGCCACAGCAAGGGCTATGTAACCACACGTCGGCAGCACCGAAGAACAAGCGTGCGCTTGACGCAGAAGTATAAATCAGCCTTCATGCTAAAAACACACCTATAACTCATCAAGAGAATAAGCACAACCCTGTTAGACCGTGCACCAGGGCGCAGAGAATATTTTTCAGTCCTTAAAATAGCAGAAGTGGATTCAGACACATCCTTTATGCTTTTGCGCATTACACTTTGTGCCTAGATTGTTCAAGTTGAGCCTATACTCTGTGCTACTTCATAACCATGGCGGGCGTTTATTTCCGGTTTGCACGAAGGAGGGGTTTGGAACAAATACAAATGGGAATTTTTGGAATAATTAAAAATAAATGCATATTATAAGAAAATGAAAGACCCCTAAAACCAAAATATGACCAAAATATGGTCAAAATAAATGCATATTATAAGAAAATGAAAGTGTTTTTTGACCTTGCATGTATATCAGCCTGTTGTTGGAGACCCCTAAAACCAAAACATGACCTTTTATAATGCATAATAGTGACAGACGGGTCTCCGCATTGATCCTCAGGCCAGCCTGAACACCCACCAGTGACCTACTCGCACCTGCAGTTCTCCATGATGGATGTCCAGCGTTCTCCAGCCCCCGGCGCCTAGACTGCAGCTCTGCGCAAAAAGTTTGGCCAGGGGAGAAATGGTCGTGCCCAAATGAACCTGGTTTCTCTCAAGGTTTCTTTCCTTTACTTTGGTCAATCGGTGAAGTTTGTTCCTCGATGCTGTCACCACTGGTTTGGGACTTCGACTGCACATCGATGGATTTGCTCTTTAGTGTTTGGACTTTCAGCAGTGAAAATTAAACCACACTGTAAAACAAGTCTGTAATTTTATGGTT
>NC_079455.1:1288955-1333643 GCF_903798145.1 Danio aesculapii
TGAATGTAATTATGACGTGACAATATGACGTCTTATATGAGAACGCTAAGAACGACTGCTATGGTAATTCTAGTAGATCCAGTGGTAAAGTAGTCGCCATCTGCAGATCAACACTGCTAGAACAGTGAACAGAGAATTCCTTCACCTTCAATATTAGGGATGGCACGCTTCATGAAAAATAAAATAATAATTTGGTTGTCTCTGTATATGTGTATTGGTTTACTTTAACTTTAATGACAACAAATATGCTAGAAAAGCTTAATATGCTCATCGAAGATTCAGTGTCATCAGTATCACTACGCTGCTTCTCTCCCATGGTGCACGACAACACTGAAAATTCTATGCGACTGCCACAGGGGGGCGCATTCCATCAGTCGTGTCCAAATGTCGTGTGCAGTGGAACGGCGGCTTTAGGGAATTGGAACGACGTGAATGTGAGTAATTAATATCAGAATTCCTCTAATACCGAGGAGGAGTTTAGTGTACTATCATAAAATGAATACTGGTCAAAGACAAAAAAAGAATCAAGGGAATATATTTTTATTTTTGTGAAACAGTTTTGTGGCATGAGGCGGTGGTGATATTTTATATCACATTTAAGGACAGCTCGGTGTGGATTGAGTTTGTGAGGTCCGTTCAATATTCTGTTCGCTCACTGTGAGTGTCACAAAGAAAATGTTAATGTATGTGTGATATTTGTGGAACGTCCAGATGGAAACCATGAAAAGGAGAGTGCCAAGGTCATGGTCACACACACACGCACATGCACACACGCATACACACACACACACACACACACGCACACACACACACACACACGCACACGCACACACACGTTTATACTCTACAGACAGCATGTTGTCCTCTTCTCCAACCTAACCCCTAAACCCAACCCTCACTACAGGAACATTTTCAAAAATACTTCAGTCTGAGTAAATTATGAGTAATTTACCCTTAAACCCTCACAGGGACATTATCAAAAATACTTAATTCGGTATAAATTGTAAGTGATTTATCTTTAATTTATCCCTTATTCAACTTTTGCATTTTAGAAAATATTTCAGTCTGTGTAAAGTCTGTGTAATTTATCCCTAAACCCAACCATTACAGGAACATTATCCAACGTACATAATTCTTTGAAATTCCAAAGTAATTTATGTGTAATCTACCCCTAACCCCAAACCTTACATGAACAGTTTATCCCTAAACCCAACTCTCACAGAAACATATTCAAGAAAACCTCATTGAGAAATAATGTGTGATCTACACCTAAACACAACCCTCACAATTTAAAGAATACTCAATTCTGTGTAGGTTATGGGTAATTAATGTGTAATCTACCCATTAAATAACCTCACAATTTAAAGAATACTCAATTCTGTGTAGGTTATGGGTAATTAATGTGTAATCTACCCATTAAATAACCTCACAATTTAAAGAATACTCAATTCTGTGTAGGTTATGGGTAATTAATGTGTAATCTACCCATTAAATAACCTCACATTTGAAAGAATACTCAATTCTGTGTAGGTTATGGGTAATTAATGTGTAATCTACCCATTAAATAACCTCACAATTTAAAGAATGCTCAATTCTGTGTAGGTTATGGGTAATTAATGTGTAATCTACCCATTAAATAACCTCACATTTGAAAGAATACTCAATTCTGTGTAGGTTATGGGTAATTAATGTGTAATCTACCCATTAAATAACCTCACAATTTAAAGAATGCTCAATTCTGTGTAGGTTATGGGTAATTAATGTGTAATCTACCCATTAAATAACCTCACAATTTAAAGAATACTCAATTCTGTGTAGATTATGGGTAATTAATGTGTAATCTACCCATTAAATAACCTCACAATTTAAAGAATGCTCAATTCTGTGTAGGTTATGGGTAATTAATGTGTAATCTACCCATTAAATAACCTCACAATTTAAAGAATACTCAATTCTGTGTAGGTTATGGGTAATTAATGTGTAATCTACCCATTAAATAACCTCACAATTTAAAGAATACTCAATTCTGTGTAGGTTATGGGTAATTAATGTGTAATTTACCCCTTAAACAACCTCACATTTGAAAGAATACTCAATTCTGTGTAGATTATGAGTAATTTATGCGTAATTTACCCCTAAAACAACCTCACATTTGAAAGAATACTCAATTCTGTGTAGGTTATGAGTAATTTATGCGTAATTTACCCCTAAAACAACCTCACATTTTCAAAAAATCCTTCATGGTGTAAATGGAGTATTTTAATAGTAATTTACCCCTAAATACAATCCTCACAGTTAAAGAATACTTAATTCTGTGTAATTTATGAGTATTTTGTGCAATTTACCCCTAAACCCAGCCCTCACATTTTCAGTAATACATCATTCTGTGTAAATTATGAATAATTTATTATAATTTATTTACCCATAACCCCAATCCTTACATAAACAATTTACCCCTAAACCCAACTCTCACAGAAACATATTCAAAAATACTTCATTTTGTGTAAATTATGCTTAATTTGTATGTAATTTACCCCTAAACCGAACCCTCATGTTTTCAAGAATACTTTATTCTGTGTATTTTATGTGTAATTTACCCCAAACCCCAGACTCACAGCAACATTTTCAAAAATACTTTATTCTGTGTAAATTATGAGTAATTTAATTGTAATTTACCCCTAAACCAAACCCTCACAGGAACATTTTTCAAGAATACTTCATTCAGTGTAAATTATGAGTAATTTATGTGTAATCTACCCCAAACCCCAATCCTTACATGGACAATTTATCTCTGAACCCAACTCTCACAGAAACATATTCAAGAAAACCTCATTGAGAAATAATGTGTGATCTACACCTAAACCCAACCCTCACATTTTAAAGAATACTCAATTCTGTGTAATTTATGAGTAGTTTGTGTAATTTACCCCTAAACCCAGCCCTCACATTTTAAATAATACATCTTTCTGTGTAAATTATGAATGATTTATTTCTAATTTACCCCTAAACCCAACTCTCACAGAAACATATTCCAAAAATACTTCATTCTGTGTAAATTATGCTTAATTTGTATGTAATTTACCCCTAAACCCAACCCTCATGTTTTCAAGAATACTTTATTCTGAGTATTTTATGAGTAATTAATGTGTAATTTACCCCTAAACCCAAGACTCACAGCAACATTTTCAAAAATACTTCTTTCTGTGTAAATTATGAGTAACTTATGGCTAATTTACCCCTAAATCCAACCCTCGCAGGAACATTTTTCAAGAAAACTTCATTCTGTGTAAATTATGAGTAACTCATGGCTAATTTACTCCTAAACTCAACCCTCACGTTTTCAAGAATACTTTATTCTGAGTATTTTATGAGTAATTAATGTGTAATTTACCCCTAAACCCAAGACTCACAGCAACATTTTTAAAAGTACTTCTTTCTGTGTAAATTATGAGTAACTTATGGCTAATTTACCCCTAAATCCAACCCTCGCAGGAACATTTTCAAAAACACTTAATTCTGTGTAATTTTACAAAACCACACACACACACGCACGCACGCACGCACGCACGCACAATCAAACAACAATGGCCAGAAACCGAAAGGACTGAATATTTATTCAAACTTAAAGAACAGCAAACCAGGACACAGAAAGATAAAAAAACAACAACACTAGAATACTGTCATTAGCTCCACAAACAAACGTTCACAACAAAAATAAGAGCAAAACACCTTGGAGTCAGGATGAACAGAAACAACATTTCTGACAGTCTTTGATAGAGCTACACAGTGGCGGGAGAGTCATTATTTCAATGACCAAACTAATTCTTTAGCTTTTACAAAGCGTAACACTTTAGTTTACAGTGTCCTTGTTACATGTAATAGCAGTACATTATGCACATGCAATAACCCCAAACCATATCCTAATCCCAAACCTAACCCTATGAATAATATGACTCAGTACTTAGATGTACAATTACAACGTAACAAGGACATCGTGAAGTAACGTACAACCTCACAATATTTGCTTCAATTATTTATTAAAATTGGCCGAACATTAAGACACTGCGAATGTAGAAGTCCATATATTGTACACACCTCACAGAAATCTTCACACTTAAGCCAAATACATAATCTTAGTTACAATTATAATATGCAATTACCCAGGGTTCACTGCAGAAACGCACAGGCAGGCTTCAGATGTGTTTGACGACAGTTCCACTTGAAATCTATTGCAACATGCATGGTACAAAGTAAACAAAGATCTGTAGGAGCTTGATAAAGTATTAACACTGTAAAATGTGTTATTCGTATTGTTTGGTCTTGAACCTACGATCCTTGCCTACCTTCAGAAGAAGCTTTGAAAGATTTCAGAAGATCAAATTAAAGCAGGAGGGTCTGAAGACCAGCAAAGTTGGCAAGATATTATAATCATACTCTATGCAAGTACACTACCTGACAAAAGTCTTGTAAGAGTTGTGAGTGCAACATATAATAACTTGACTTCTAGTTGATCATTTGGGTAAATGTCGGGTAAAATGTTGGGTAAAATCTGTTGAGCTGCATCTCAATCATCACAAATACTACAGAAGACCTACTGGAACCAGCATGGAGCCAAGATTCTCATAGAAATCAGTCAAGTTTGGTGAAGGAAAAATCATGGTTTGGGGTCACATTCAGTATGGGGGCGTGTGAGAGATCTGCGGAGTGGATGAACAACATCAACAGCCTGAGGTATCAAGACATTTGTGCTGCCCATTACATTACAAACCACAGGAGAGGGCAAATTCTCCAGCAGGATAGCGCTCCTTCTCATACTTCAGCCTCCACATCAAAGCTCCTGAAAGCAAAGAAGGTCAAAGTGCTGTAGGATTGGCCAGCCCAGCCATCAGACATGAACATTATAGAGCATGTCTAGGGTTAGATGAAGGAGGAGGCGTTGAAGATGAACACAAAGACTCTTGATGAACTCTGGGAGTCCTGCAAGAAGGCTTTCTTTGCCATTCCAGATGACTTTATTAATCAGTGATTTGAGTCATGTCAGAGATGTATGGATGCAGTCCTCCAAGCTCATGATGGAGTCAGACACAATATTCATTCTGTTTCCACTGCAGCATGACCACATATTCTATACTGGACATTATTGAAGGTTCAGTGAGCAGACTTTAGTCTAAGCAGAGTCAGACCTTACTGTCCTAATGATATCAGTCAAAAATCAAGGCATGATCATATTTATTTTGGTAAAATAAGTGTAATCTAGAGGCATTTGCCTTTCATATAAGCCACTTCAGACACCAAATGATCAACTAGAAGTCAAGATATTATTTAGTGTTCCTAAAACCTGGATCAGCGACAAGATTTTTGTCAGGTAGTGCATGTAGAGACTCAAAGAATGGGGTTTGTTCTAGTATTATTATTAAATGTTTCTTTGGAACACTTGATTTTGATTGGCCAAATGACTGGCATATCAAAATCCATTATTAAACAGCTCCCTGGAATACTTGCTTCTGATTGGTCAATCACAACATTCCTAGTATACCTGCCAACACTCCTGTTTTTCCAGTGAGTCTCTCGTATTTTTCCGCCATCCTCCCATTTTGTTATTTCTCCCATGAAACTCCCGAAATTCATATGCAGCAAGTTAGTTACAAAAAAAATCAGTTTTTGTCCATTTTTGTCAAGTTGCCAGATCCCTGTATGAAGCTTATCACTTTACACAATTGATGAAATATTCAAATCTCGAAGCATTTTTTTTGTCTCAATCTGGCAACATGTTACAACCCAGTTGTTGGGCATTTGAACAGTGGCGGTAGCAATGATTCCAAGATATGTAATTGATGCGTTATTAGTTTCAAGAGTTCACACTTCGCTGATGATTGATTGATTATGAAGCTTGTTTGGCATGCTGTCCCGGGAGAGAGTCCTCAGACCCTAAGTTCCTTGAGCCTGGGGCTCCCTCCCATTTGCAGTGCAAGAGGGGAGTTTGAACTAAGGTAGGTCTCGAGAACTCCCCTGCTCATTTATGGCTAATGACAATTTATGCATTGTTATGGAAAGATATACTGCTGATTAAGAGCTCATTGACATTCTTGCTGTGAAGCAAAAGTGCTAACCACTGGGCTGCCGTGTCGCCCTATCAAGGAAATAGGAGGAGGAGTAGGGGTGGAAAGGGGGATTCTTCAAGACGAAGATGACTGAGGTAAGAAACTCTGGTTATTTATAGTGAGTTAGGAATCATCCGATTAGTGAATCATGCATTAGCTAATAGGGGACCAGCTGTGATCAATTATAAGCACGTGATCCTCTCGAAATTAGTTTATAAATAAACCTCACTTAGTCAGTTGTTATATGAGAGTGAAGCTGCGGTCACACTGGGCTTTTCCTCCCATAGACTTCCATTCATACGCACGCGAATGCGTCAGACCGGAAACGCAAGGTCATGGGTCAAGTTTCGCATGTCGCTGCGGTGCAAAGTTCAAGCTTGGTAACTCTGACCTGCGAAATCGAATCAGTTGACTGCGTGAGACCAATCGATGATCAAAACAGGACCTCTCTGGGCAGGAATTGACAACATGCAGCAATCGCTCGCTCTTTTTAATGTCTAATCATCTTGTTTAATCCTGCCCCTTTTCGCAGTGCCGCACGACAGAATATCGCACACACAAAGCGCAGTGTGACCGTAGCTTCAACCTCACTCAATCAGTTGTTATATGAGAGTAAGATACCTTGAAATGTTGTTATTGACCAATCAGAATCAAGTACTCACAAGAGCCTTGCAATAATCTGCAAAATCAACTGCCTTGGAGTCATTTACATGATTGTGCAGAGTATATTTGTATTGTTTCATACAATCAAAGATGTGGGGGGCAATAAAACTCCCTTTCAAAGAACTGTAAGCAGAAAAACAACCTTTCTTAACCACAACTACAAAAAACCCATATATGAATGTTTTTTTTTGTAGTTGTGGATAAGAAAGGTTGTATAAAAATCAGAAAGGTTATATATATATATACAAAATAAGCCTAAAATGCAAAGAGTTAAACGAACTTCTTAGATTTCCTGCTCAAAACACTTGGGGCAGTTTGGCACAATGCACTGAGCTGTACTAGACTCAATATCATGAGGTGAGGGCAGTGACTGCTCAGCTGTTTTACACCTTAGTGAAGATCCTCTATCATCACAGGGTTGCTGAATGTGCTGGATAATGCACAATGCTTCTGTATATATACAGCCACCCACCGAATCAGGCCGAATCAAACTCCTCTTTAAAGGTCATTTGGCACCACTGATAATTTGGCTATAATCATGATGTATGGGCGAGACAGAAGTCGTCAACAAAGCAGTTTGTTTTGAGGCTCCAGCACTGCACTTTACTGAAAATGAATGCTGACTCTCTTTTCTGCTCTGAAGACTTTTACTGTAAACATATATATATATGTCTGTGATGCATATCCTAGTAACGGCGTGACTTGTGTCTCGCAATTGCACTGATATAGAGAATATTGAATCATCTGGCATGTCAGAAAAAGCCATTCCCCACCTTCAAGGTGGCTCAAATCGCAAGTCAAGAATTGTCGTCCTAATAAGAGTCAGTGGGATTTCAGTCATTCCCTATGACAAGGTCTATGTCGCCTATGTCCTTGTTTTATTAACCTTTCGGTACTGAATCACAGTGTAACACGACATAACGAAATATCTAGCATGCGCCAGAGAACAACACGCATGACATGACGAACCATCAAGAGGCACAAGATTGATGTCAAAACAAACCCACTGTCCTCAGAAGACAATGTTCATCTTATACTATAGCATTATTATTGAAGCCTGGTTTCTCGCTGCCGTTTATAATACAATGACAATAATAAGGCTTTTTTGGAATGAACAAGCCACATATCAAACCCGGACGATGTGAAAAGAATCCAGCTAACTGGAGAAGAAAACATCTACCTGGGCTCCACTAACCGGATGCTTTGGGACATGCAGCAAGAATCGCTGGATTTTTTATTCTCTTCTACTTATTACAGTATGTACAGGGAGCCTTGCAGATGTACATCTGCCTCTTCACAGTAAACGTTCAGAAAAGTGCACACAGGGTTGTACATCTGGCAGAGCTGACGTTAGGCTAGTGTTGTTCACAGAGATGCAAACCATTCGACAATATACAGAACATTTACATCTGGAATACAAAAGGGGCTAAATCAGTGCTAAATTAGCATCAGTGGGAAAACTGACCAACTAGCCTGTGTTCTGCGTTAACTATGTAAAGGCTCTTACACACTGGGACGATTATTGCGCATGATTATTGCCGATTTATAACGCCTCGTAACTACACAAAGGGCAGGGTTCTGGGTTCACACCAAATGTCACTTGCTCTAGTTTATTCGGGGGATGTTTTTTCCCCTCATGTAAATTTTAGCATGAACTTGCATGGCTGATGCTATTAAGATCAATTCCATGTTCATGGCCGCACAACGATAATACACCTCTAGCAGGCTGCATTGACTTTGTATGTAATTAATTCTGTAATTGGAATGAACCTAGCATAAAGACCCGATCACACTGAATGTATTTTTTGCAGTGAGAGGCCTTTATAAAATAGTTTTTCATCGGCAGCAAGCTTTTTGCTTGCTTTATTATATACTCCGAGTGCCTCAGGTTCTAACAAATGAGTGTATCTCATGCTTTTAACAGAGCGTTCTGTGCAAAACGGTCAACTGTGTGTGGAAAAAACACCCAATGTCATGCGCTCCAGCATTAAGACCATTGATACAGTGGTTGCCTGCCAACTCTGTGTGGAAAAAACGCCCGACGTCATGCGCTCCAGCATTAAGACCATTGATATAGCGGTTGCCTGTCAACTCTGTGTGGAAAAAACGGCCGACGTCATGCGCTCCAGCATTAAGACCATTGATATAGTGGTTGCCTGCCAACTCTGTGTGGAAAAAACGCCCGATGTCATGCACTCCAGCGTTAAGACCATTGATACAGTGGTTGCCTGCCAACTCTGTGTGGAAAAAACGCCCGATGTCATGCGCTCCAGCATTAAGACATTGATATAGTGGTTGCCTGCCAACTCTGTGTGGAAAAAACGCCCGACGTCATGCGCTCCAGCATTAAGACCATTGATATAGTGGTTGCCTGTCAACTCTGTGTGGAAAAAACGCCCGATGTCATGCGCTCCAGCATTAAGACCATTGATACAGCGGTTGCCTGTCAACTCTGTGTGGAAAAAACGGCCGATGTCATGCACTCCAGCGTTAAGACCATTGATATAGTGGTTGCCTGTCAACTGTGTGTGGAAAAAACGCCCGACGTCATGCGCTCCAGCATTAAGACCATTGATATAGTGGTTGCCTGCCAACTCTGTGTGGAAAAAACGCCCGATGTCATGCGCTCCAGCGTTAAGACCATTGATACAGTGGTTGCCTGTCAACTCTGTGTGGAAAAAACGCCCGACGTCATGCGCTCCAGCGTTAAGACCATTGATATAGTGGTTGCCTGTCAACTGTGTGTGGAAAAAACGCCCGATGTCATGCACTCCAGCATTAAGACCATTGATATAGTGGTTGCCTGTCAACTTTGTGTGGAAAAAACGCCCGATGTCATGCACTCCAGCATTAAGACCATTGATATAGTGGTTGCCTGCCAACTGTGTGTGAAAAAAAACGCCCGACGTCATGCCCTCCAGCGTTAAGACCATTGATACAGTGGTTGCCTGTCAACTCTGTGTGGAAAAAACGCCCGATGTCATGCGCTCCAGCATTAAAACCATTGATATAGAGGTTGCCTGCCAACTGTGTGTGGAAAAAACACCCGACGTCATGCGCTCCAGCGTTAAGACCATTGATACAGTGGTTGCCAGCCAACTCTGTGTGGAAAAAACGCCCGATGTCATGCGCTCCAGCATTAAAACCATTGATATAGAGGTTGCCTGCCAACTGTGTGTGGAAAAAACACCCGACGTCATGCGCTCCAGCGTTAAGACCATTGATACAGTGGTTGCCTGCCAACTCTAAGTGGAAAAAATGCTCGATGTCATGCACTCCAGCATTAAGGCCATACATACAGGGGGTGCCTGGCAGCCAGTACTGCTCACAAAACGGCTCTTTTCTGAAGCCAACAAAAAGGCAGTTTGCATTTTCAGAACTTAAATGTGTGCACAACAATATTCAAAACACCAGGTGTAAAAATGTAATAAAAAAAGCCTCAAGCTTGTTTTTTTTTTGGTTTAAAGTTTCATGTTAAAAACTGGCTGACCAATGAGATTGGTGTTTTTGTTCCCGTGCATTGAGCTGCTGAAGTTACAGCAAAACACCACTTGTTGGCGCTCAAGCACAAATAGATCTACCAGGAACTGCAGATCAAATACGATTCGATGGCGAGTTTAATTTTACTTTCGTTTTCTTTACCGCATTCAATTTTCCCACAAATTATTGCTCAGGTGTTTGTGTGCTGCAGTTATAGAGGGTTATTCTGTGCAACAAAAGAGTGTTAGAGGCGTACAGTTGTGCAGCTCCACCTTGTGTATTTCTGTTAGCGCCATCTAATGTCACGAAGCGATTTTTCATGTTCACTCTAATCAAATTATCCATAAATGGCTTATAAAAGCTCTACCAATAAGCGTGAGCGATAAATGTCCCATATGTGCATGTGGCACTCTGTCACTTATTTTTGACTTATATTAGCCTTTATTTGCATGTGAAAATCCAAATGTTGAATGTACTGTATTTGTCAAATATCCTGACAAAGTTACCCAAAAGTAACGGCTGGTAATTAACACGACTACATTTCCCAAGTAAAAAAAAGACCAGTTATACTTGTTATAGTTGAGCAAACTATCATGCCACTACCCTGATAGCGCACACACACAGCAGACAACATCACAGAGATGCTTTCAGATGTTAAACAGACATTGAGAAAATGTCTTGATGATATTTACTGTACACCAAACTGTACATCTGTATGCTATCCGGCATAGCTCCACCCAAGTGTTGTTTTATTTTGTACATTTGTTGCGATGATAAAAAGGTTAAACCCTACACTGTAAAAAACATAGATCATGTATGCTATCACGTATGCAGGTAGCATAAATAGATTTAAATTCCTATATAAATATACTTCTCATATGTGGTTGTATTTATGGTTTGTACTACTTGTGTCGACAATCAATACCCACAGCGGTTGATCTAGCCCTACCGATGCTCATATGAGATCTACACGCGTCCCACATGTATACTGAATATGGCTGTTAAACGTTAAGGAAAACACAATAGCGGACGTGGGGATGACACTAATGAAGTGATTGTCATGCATTAATTTATCCTAATGTATGATGACGAAACCAATCTTATCTGGAGTATGAAAATAAACGCGAGCCCTATGTGTTCTCTAATGAATCTACGCTAAGTGACGGGTGAGATTTTCTGACGTGTGTCTGAAGCAACAGCCACACGTTCGTGATTCGTGAAGCACGTGAAATGATAAAGTTAATGTTTTTTTGCTTAATATAGCTTGCTGTCACATAAGTACATACTTTACGCAACTTTTTAGTTTATCTACAAAAATGTAACTCTATTTAAATTCACATGTAAACCTGGCACTTTCTAAGTGAATGCAGAAGATATTTCTTCCAAAACCGGATGCATAATCAAACTATCTTAAATTAACCTGACATAGAAACTACATCTACATTTTCTAAGACGTCTCGCACGGGAAATTATAATATTGACTTGCAATCGTGAAATTAACGTTATTTTACTGTACAAATATTACGAATAAAAATAGTGCATTCACAAACATGAATACTGTATTGTTCAGTACTTAAATCGTGAAATCACCAGTGTAAAAATCAAAACCACTAACACTTCAGCGTGAGGTAATGGAAATGCATCTTCCAACAACTGAGGCCCAAATCTAAACTCTAATCTGGATATTCTTTATAGCCTGTTTAGTCTAATAATTAATTTCTTAAGGCTCGTTCACACCAAGTATGATAACTATAAAGATAACAGCAAAAACTAAAACTCATTCTGAATGTAAAACAGCAGTTCAGACCATAGCTATAGCGAAAAAGATGGAGAGAAACACAATTGTTGGAATCAATTTCCGAACAATTTCACCCCCTCAGCTAATAAACAATAACCCAGCAGGCACAGGACATCAACATGATGTCAGATTGATGTTGGGGGGTTTGTTGCAGACGAAAGTGAAGAGCGGGGGGTGTGGGGTGAGGATGGCGGGGCGTTGATGGCAGAGGGGTGTCGCGGACGAAAGTGAAGAGGGTTGGAGAGTCGTAGAAGAAAGTGAATGTGAACAGCGGATGGAGGAGGACGGCGGTAGAGCAGGGAGATCAGTAAAATGAGGTGCCGGATCAGATTTCAGAGGTGCCGGATCCGCCGTGTTCCGGTACAAACTAAGCCCTAGTTGTATCCCAACACCATGGGGACGTCACATTTTGTTTGTACATGAAAATCGGGATGATGTCAGAAACCAACGTCAGTCCGACATCAATGTCCAACATAAAATTAACCAAATATCAACGTCTAATGGTGTTACAGCTTGACGTTGAGTGGATGTTACCACTATGACGTCTATCAGACGTTGGGTTTTGGATGACATACCTGACGTATAAATGTCAGTATTTGACGTCTATACGACGTTGGATTAAGATGTTGGCTCGACGTTTCCAACACAACCTAAAATCAACGTCATTTTGACGTTATTGGACGTCAAAATAACTCAGACACAGACTAGACATTGAATTTTGGTCAGCTGACGTCAAGACCTACATCGAACCTAATATTCACATCTTATGAAGTTGTGCGCATGCTGGGAAAGCCAGTCTGAATCTATTGAAACTTTATATAAAGATAATGACGATCTAGAAAACACTGTTGGTTATAACATGGGAAATAATAATACGAATACATGGAAGATGTGCAAAACCAGGCGAGCAAACTGAAGTATAAAAAAATACCTCAGGTATCCAGTGCTAGTTTCAGTGTCTGTGTTTAACTTAATCTTTCGGCTTAGTCCCTGATTTATCAGGGGCTGCTACAGTGGAATGAACTGCCAATTAGTCTACCATATGTTTTAAGCGGCAGATTTATTTCAATTCCATTAAGCTACAGTCACACTGCACTTTTCTCCCTTTAGACTTCCATTCATACGCACGCGAATGCGTCAGAACAGAAGCGCAAGGTCGCGCTTCAAGTTTAGCAGTTCGCTGCGTCGGAAAGTTCAAGCTTGGTGAACTCAGACCTGCGCAATCGCATCACATAACTGTGTGAGACCAATCGAGGATCAAAACGTGACCTCTCTGGACAGAAATTTCAAATATGGACCAATCGCTCACTTTTTTAAACATCTAATCAGCTTGTTTAATCCCGCCCCTTTCCGCAGCGGCGTACGACAGGATTTCGCAAGCTCAAACTCTAGTGTGACCGCAGCTTTACACTTGATTGCTAAATTGGTATAATTAGATGGATTACAGGAGTTGGACTCATTGGTCAATTGCACTTGTAGCACACCTGCTGGTCAAAAGGGGTAATGCAGAATGAGAAGCATTTTTCATCATTCATCAGAGTAGATGCAGATATATTTATCGTTATATTTACAGGTATCGGGTTTGGTGTGAACAGGCCAGCTAACTATCAACTAACAATCGCTAACCGACCTATGAGAGTTCAACCATCTCGGATTCTTAAGCAGGCGTAAGCTCTGCATGTGCCGAATGCTTCAGCGGTTATAAAGGCACACCGTTTTCTTTATCGTTTTCTTTATCTGCTTCAACAATGGAGACAGTGGACAAGACACTGTAAAACACATCTGTTAATCAACAGTTTCCGTATGTTGTGTTTCCTGTTTATTTGCGGTTGTGAATTGCATTATGGGATGTTGATCTCTGCTTTGTCTATTTTTGGTGTCGAAAATTCAACTCTACAGTTACTTTTATTGACATTTTAGTTATTTGGGTTAATATAACGTAAAATAAATAATATCTAGAGAAATAAGTGTGTAAAATAACAGAAAGTGTGCTGTAGTTTATTACAAGGTTTCTGTAGCGTAATATACAACACCAACCCAGACAATATAGCACTGCATACTAACTTTCCAAGGTTAAAAGTTGTCAGAAGAAAGATCAAAAACTCATAATGCAATTCAAAAGCAGAAATAAACGGGGAAAAATAAAAACATGAATCACAAAATAAGGAAAACTGCTCATTTTTGGATATTTTTTAGTGTATAGATACACACACACACACACGCACACACACAGATATGACAGCAACTCTAGCTGATATCCCTCTATGGAGCATCAGAGAGTTAAAAATGATGCGCTTGCGGACATCGCTACAGCTGCTGAAAAGACGGACGCTTCCCTCCGGCGGATACACAGTGTGTGGATTGGGGAAGGGGTTTAGCGGGAAAGCAATAGTCATTCATACTAGACTAGCATATAGGCCCGCACTGAATCTGCGCCCACAGAAATGCACAGATATTTTAAGCCCATCGTTGAGTCTGTGTGTTTACTTATGCAAGTATATGAGTGTAAATACATACAGTGGACGTCTAAATTATTCGCCCTCCTGGGAATTTTGTCTTTGTTTTAAGGATATTTCCCAAATGATGTTGAACAGATTGAGGAATTTTTCACAGTATTTCCTATAATATTTTTTCTTCTGGAAAAAAGTCTTATTTATTTTATTTCGGCTAGAATAAAAGCAGATTTTAATTTATTTATACCTATTTTAAGGTCAATATTATTAGCCCCCTTAAGCAATATTTGTTTTGGATTGTCTACGGAACAAACCACTGTTATACAATGATTATACAATAAGCATTTAAATGTCACTTTAAACTAGTATCTTGAAAAATATCTAGTCAAATATTATGTTTTGTCATTATAGCAAAGATAAAATAAATAATTTATTAGAAATGAGTTATTAAAACTATTATGTTTAAAATGCGTTAAAAAAAATTGGCGAAAAATATGGAGGAGGGCTAATAATTCTGACCCTAACTGTATTTATTCAGTTTATCTAATATTTTGAGTCATAACTGAAGGATATGCAATTGTTTGCAAATACGATTTATTCGCAATACTATTGGTAAAATTATATTTTCTATTTTTAAGTAGATATATGCAAGACTTTGTTTAAAAATCAAACAGTTCCACGGTAAATGGATTTGCATTGTAAACCTTAAATAAAAGTGACGTTTTTAGTTACTATACTCTAAATATCACTCCGAATAAATCTGCAGATTTTAAATAGCTACAAATGTCCGCAGATTCTGTCTGGCCCTGCTAGTAAATCGAGTGTTAATACCGATTAGTTCTACTTCATGCAATACAAGGAAATGGCACATTTAAATCTGCATAAACAAACAAAATGGCCGTACGCCACACTCTACAAAATGTGAAAAAAAGCAACAATTTTTCCTAAAGATGAACACAGTAGCATCATGTTGCTGATTAAGACTGGACTGGCAGTTTCTTCCTTTCTTTTTTTTTTAAATCAGTATCGTTTTGGTTCATTTGGGTGGGCTGGACCTCTCGATGGTGGGCTTTCTGTTGACATATGTGGCCCAGTACCCCAGATTAAAGATGAAGAAGAGCACTGGAAAGATGATACGAGAGATCTTGTCCACTTTGCTGACCCGGTTGTATGATTTTCTTCCCTCCGGCACGTATTCTCCATCCATTTTGGGCAGTCGGACCTCCCGAACTGGCTGAGGTGGAGTAGATGTGGTGGACGTGGCGCTCTTGGAGATGGTGGTCAGGCCGGGATCTTTGACCACGCTCATGCTATAAGTTGTGCCCACGATGTTAAAAGTGTTGTTGGTTTTCTTGGAGAAAGACGCAGATTCTCGTCTCTGTGGAAGAATCAAGGGGAAACAATAGTAATGATTAGAAGAGGTGTCATTTTATGATTTTATGATGGGGAGGCCATGATGGGAAAGGGCCTATAGAGGTAATTTTGGCCAGGACACAAGGATGCCACGGGATATTTAACAACCACATAGAGTCAGGACCTCGGTTTAACACCTCATCCGAAAAACGACGCCCACTTACAGTATGGTGTCCCCATCACGTTTACTGGGGCATCAGGACTGATAAAGCGCCCCCTGCTGGCCTCACTAACACCACTACAACAATCTACCAACAGCAACCTAGTTTTCCCTTGTGGTCTCCCATTCAGGTACTGACCAGGCTGAGCCCTGCTTAGCTTCAGTGAGTAACCAGTCTAGGGCTGCAGGGTGATACGGCTGTGGCGATGATCATTAAAATAAGAAAACGTGCCAACATTGAGTGCATGAGATGGTCCGGTGTAGCCTTCGCACAGTTGCATACCCTTTACCGTATCATCATGCTCACCTCTCAAATAATAAACCCAACATTTAATCATTATCCCTTCTGATTATTTATAATAATAATGTTCTACTCGTGTCTAGGTTTAGTTTTCAATCACTAAACTAGTCAAATGAAGCCACGTTATAAGTTGCAGCGCCCTCTGGTGGTCAAAATTACCACTGCAGCATTGCTCATCTTACATGATGTTTTTGCGGTACATTTAAAATCAGTTTCGAGCTTGAACACTAGACCAGTGTTTCCCAACCCTGTTCCTGGAGGCACACCAACAGTACATATTTTGGATGTCTCCCTTTTCTGACCCATTAACTTCAGGTTTTGGAGTCTCTTCTGATGTTATGATAAGATGATTCAGGTGTGTTTAATTAGGGAGAGGTTGAAAATGTGGACTGTTGGTGTGCCTTCAGGAACAGGGTTGGGAACGACTGCACTAGACACTTCATTAAATCTATGTTTTCCATTACGGCACACAATATGACACCCTTTGGAGTAATGATTGTACAGTTTATGTACATATAAAATTGTATTAAATTAACTGTAGGCAGTTGCATTTACTTTAAAGAAAACAACAACTACTACACAATTATGATAGCATATCCGAATACCTGATCTGAAGTGTCTATACAACTGCTTAATCAGTGTGCTGATGAGATATTTCATGTAATGACATTTTGTCAATTAAATCCAACTTAAAATCCGAATTACAATAATCTGTGGACACATGTGTTACTGATTAAACCAGAAATAGTACACAAACACACACACAGGGGATAATACACCATTTAAAACGGCACCATCTGTATAGTTCCCATATCCTATGTGGAAGATACAGCAAATTATTATAATTTCGGTGCATCTGCTGCTTGGTTAACCTGTGGGTAGGTAAAGTGCAGCATGCATTGTATTTGTATTTTCTGTTTTCCATCCTGCTTGTTTGCTATTCCTTATAATGAGCATTTGTGTATTTGGTGAAAAGCCTTTGAATCAAATCAAGTGTTCATCTAGTGTCCTATTGTTACTGCAGCCTGAGCATTTGCAGTTTGCATCTGACAAATATTCTGGTCCACTGGGCTCTTGCGAAACATGTCTTATCTCCAAACCATTTTATTAAGCCTCAAACCTGAGACAAAAGGCTAGGGATTTTGTCAAAACGTTGATAAGGTAAAAATGGATGGAAAATAGTATCAAGCAATCTCCACCTACTGTGTACTATAAAGCAAACAGAGATATTATTTCAGATTTTATAACAGGCTTGTGAATTCAATAAACATTTGTGCGATATGGCGCATTGTATTCATAAACCCCAGCTCAGAAAGAGAATTCCTACACATTTTACTTAAGTAATGTGTCATATTTACGGCTAAAACAGATTACTGAATAGAGGGAAGGATTTTATTTTAGTGCTCCAGGCCAAACCATTTTTTTTTTTTGCTGTGGATTAACTTGCATGGATTAATTATTCACTTTGGGAATAGCAATGTGAGCTAACAAGGCGAGTTTAGTCCATTCTGATTTCATAAGGGCTTCAAACGGCCCAGGATCATTAGAAATATGAGCTTCAGCCTACATTTTTACATTGAACATAAACATAAACATAAAATACATATAAAATAAAAATAAAATACATTGAAATCAAGCATGTTTTGTTGTACGTTTCAGATCACAAAACCACTAGAGGGTGCTGTCTAACTTTTTGTGAATCTGAAATACATTACTTCGAGTAAACTGTGTTGTACGTTTCAGATGACAAAACCACTAGAGGGCGCTGTCTACATTTTTGTGAATCTGAAATACGTTACTTAGAGTATGTTTTGTTGTACATTTCTGATTATAAAACCACTAGAGGGTGCTGTCTACATTTTTTTTGAATCTGAAATACATTACTTAGAGTACGTTTTGTTGTATTTCAGATTCACAAAAATGTAGACAGCGCCATCTATTGAATTTGTCATCTGAAGCATACAATTTAAGGTCCTCAGGGTACTTTTGTTGTACATTTCAGGTGACAAAACCGCTAGTGGGCATTGTCTAACTTTTTTGTTAATCTGTAATATGTTACTTATGGTAAGTTTTGTATATTTCAGATGACAAATCCACTAGAGGGCGCTGTCTACATTTTAGTGAATCTGAAATACGTTACTTAGGGTGTGTTTTGTATGTTTCAGATGACAAATCCACTAGAGGGCGCTGTCTACATTTTTCTGAATCTGAAATACATTACTCAGGGTACATTTTGTTGTTTGTTTCAGATGATTAAACCACTAGAGGGTGCTGTCTAAATTTTTGTGAATCTGAAATACGTTATGATACGTTTTAGATGACAAAACCACAAAATTTTTGTGAATCTGAAATACATTACTTAGGGTACATTGTGTTGTACGTTTCAGATGACAAAACCCCTAGAGGGCGCTGTCTATATTATTGTGAATCTGAAATACATTACTTAGAGTACGTTTTGTTGTCCTCAGATTCACAAAAATGTAGACAGCGCCATCTATTGAATTTGTCATCTGAAGCATACAATTTAAGGTACTCAGGGTACTTTTGTTGTACATTTCAGGTGACAACCGCTAGAGGGCGCTGTCTTACTTTTTGTGAATCTGAAATACGTTGTTTATGATACGTTTTAGATGACAAAACAACAAAATTTTTGTGAATGTGAAATTCGTTACTTAGGGTACATTGTGTTGTACGTTTCAGATGACAAAACCACTAGAGGGCGCTGTCTAAATTGTTGTGAATCTCAAATACGTTACTTAGAGTATGTTTTGTTGTACATTTCTGATTATAAAACCACTAGAGGACACTGTCTACATTTTTGTGAATCTGAAATACATTACTTAGAGTACGTTTTGTTGTATTTCAGATTCACAAAAATGTAGACAGCGCCATCTAATGAATTTGTCATCTGAAACATACAATTTAAGGTACTTATGGTACTTTTGTTGTACATTTCAGGTGACAAAACCGCTAGAGGGCGCTGTCTAACTTTTTTGAATTTGAAATACGTTATTTATGATATGTTTCAGATGACAAAACCACAACATTTTTGTGAATCTGAAATACATTGATTTGGGTACATTGTGTTGTACGTTTCAGATGACAAAACCACTAGAGAGCACTGTCTACATTTTTGTTAATCTGTAAAATGTTACTTATGGTACGTTTTGTATATTTCAGATGACAAATCCACTAGAGGGCGCTGTCTACATTTTTGTGAATCTGAAATTTTGTGAATCTGAAATACGTCACTTAGGGTGTGTTTTGTATGTTTCAGATGACAAATCCACTAGAGGGTGCTGTCTACATTTTTTTCAGATGACAAATCCACTAGAGGGCGCTGCCTACATTTTTCTGAATCTGAAATACATTACTCAGGGTACATTTTGTTGCATGTTTCAAATGATTAAACCCCTAGAGGGTGCTGTCTAAATTTTTGTGAATCTGAAATACATTACTTATAGTACTAGAGGGCGCTGTACACATTTTTCAGATGACAAATCCACTAGAGGGCGCTGTCAACATTTTTGTGAATCTGAAATACGTTACTTAGGGTGTGTTTTGTATGTTTCAGATGACAAATCCACTAGAGGGCGCTGTCTACACTTTTCAGATGACAAATCCACTAGAGGGCGCTGCCTACATTTTTCTGAATCTGAAATACATTACTCAGGGTACATTTTGTTGTATGTTTCAGATGATTAAACCACTAGAGGGCGCTGTCTAAATTGTTGTGAATCTGAAATACATTACTTAGGGTACTAGAGGGCGCTGTCCACATATTTCAGATGACAAATCCACTAGAGGACGCTGTCTACATTTTAGTGAATCTGAAATACATTCCTTAGGGTATGTTTTGTAGTACATTTCAGACACACATCTTTCTTATCCACGCCCAGCAGAAGGCGGAGCATGTCGTACAAATCAGCTTGCAAACCACTGAGCTAAGCCTTTTCCTAAAACCAACCAATAGTGCTTTCAGAAGCAAGGATAAATAAAATGACACTGCAACTATTTAGATTTACATTGATTTTATATATATTTTTAAAATCTTTTGAGGAATTGTAAAACTGGAGATGACACGGTTGTGAGCTAGAGTGCGCTACATGAATGCATGTCCACAGAATCTGTCATACTGTAGATGAAAAATGACAATATGGAAAATAAGCGCTGCTGGCAATCATTGCGTTCTGCACACTGGGAGACACTATAGAAGAAGCTTCAAGGTCTCTATAGGGATTTCTAACCAGCATTCTTGACTCAGGAACTGTGCAGCAGGAGACACTGTATGCCAGTAAACAAGCTGAGCCTCTGGAAGCAGAAACACAGCTAGAAACAAACACTGAAGCTCTCCAGATTCATCCAAATGCATGCATATTTGTGCGCATTACATATGAAGTTGCTGCTACTGATATTTTGCACTCCAAATATTTTTTAAAGTTCGCATGAACTGAAAGATGCAACCTTTTTCTTTCGAATTGGGAAGACGTTCTTAGAGAAATAAAATATTAAATAAGAAAACAGTGGGCGTGGCTTGTTTTTCCCACTGCGAGCTGATTGGATGTAGTGAAGTAGGCGTTTCATTCAGAAAGGTGGGGAAAGGGTTTGGGGAGAGTTGTTACAACCTAACAGACTCCTCCTGCTCATCATTTCTGTTTGTTGTCAAAACTAGGAGCTAAGAGTTTGAGTTTGACACAATTCCTTAATGTTGTCCCAACACAGATATTTTATAATTTAAGTGGATCCATTTCATTCATTTTCTTTTCAGCTTAGTCCCTTTATTAATCTGGGGTCGCCACAGCGGAATGAACCGCCAACTCATTTATTCATTTTCTTTTCGGCTTAGTCCCTTTATTAATCTGGGGTCGCCACAGCGGAATGAACTGCCAACTCATTCATTCATTTTCTTTTCGGCTTAGTCCCTTTATTAATCTGGGATCGCCACAGCGGAATGAACCGCCAACTCATTTATTCATTTTCTTTTCGGCTTAGTCCCTTTATTAATCTAGGGTCGCCACAGCGGAATGAACCGCCAACTCATTCATTCATTTTCTTTTCGGCTTAGTCCCTTTATTAATCTGGGGTCGCCACAGCGGAATGAACCGCCAACTCATTCATTCATTTTCTTTTCGGCTTAGTCCCTTTATTAATCTGGGGTCGCCACAGCGGAATGAACCGCCAACTCATTCATTCATTTTCTTTTCGGCTTAGTCCCTTTATTAATCTGGGGTCGCCACAACGGAATGAACCGCCAACTCATTCATTCATTTTCTTTTCGGCTTAGTCCCTTTATTAATCTGGGGTCGCCACAGCGGAATGAACCGCCAACTCATTCATTCATTTTCTTTTCGGCTTAGTCCCTTTATTAATCTGGGATCGCCACAGCGGAATGAACCGCCAACTCATTCATTCATTTTCTTTTCGGCTTAGTCCCTTTTATAATCTGGGGTCGCCACAGCGGAATGAACCGCCAACTCATTCATTCATTTTTTTTGGCTTAGTCCCTTTATTAATCTGGGATCGCCACAGCGGAATGAACCGCCAACTCATTCATTCATTTTCTTTTTGGCTTAGTCCCTTTATTAATCTGGGGTCGCCACAGCGGAATGAACCGCCAACTCATTCATTCATTTTCTTTTCGGCTTAGTCCCTTTATTAATCTGGGGTCGCCACAGCAGAATGAACCGCCAACTCATTCATTCATTTTCGGCTTAGTCCCTTTTATAATCTGGGGTCCCCACAGCGGAATGAACCGCCAACTCGTTCATTCATTTTTTTTTTCGGCTTAGTCCCTTTTATAATCTGGGGTCGCCACAGCGGAATGAACCGCCAACTCATTCATTAATTTTCTTTTCGGCTTAGTCCCTTTATTAATCTGGGGTCACAGCAGAATGAACCGCCAACTCATTCATTCATTTTCTTTTTGGCTTAGCCCCTTTATTAATCTGGGGTCGCCACAGCGGAATGAACCGCCAACTTATCCAGCATATGTTTTACGCAGCGGATCACCTTCCAATAAGTAATCTTAGGTGTTTTAAGTTAAGATTTTTAAAGTTTAAACTACTTTAAAATAAGCTATTCTTGAGCAATTACTAAATTGCTAGATTCTGCTAATAAATATCTCAGTTTGTGCTTGTCGAAACTTTATTTGGGAGATGCACGTGTGTGTAAATAGTGACCAAATGGTGAATTTAGGCTACAGTGGTGATTTGATTGCTTCAGAGATATTCATATGCTGAGTAAGTACACATAACAAGCACATTTAAACATTTAATTTCATTACACGCTGATGGTTTTTGTAGCAGTAGTCATGTTTAATGTTACCAGATGCTATAATCCTCATCCTCAGTCTTCAGTGCACAATATTGGCTTGTTATACAGCCTCTGATGGTTTGTACAGAAGGATGACAGGAGTGCAGTTCTGGGTGAAGAAGTGATCATCTATGATTTAACATGTAGAGTCAGCTTTACAGGACAGGAGTGCTGTTGATAAAGTAGGTTAGCGAATCTGCTTGCTTGACTGTTATCAGAATAAACTAGATAAAAGTGATGCTTACTGGAGGAAAACTCACTGACGTATTGCTGTGGTGAAGAGTTTTAGAGCTTTAATGTACTTGCTATAAGACATTAGAAATGATTACTAGGCCACTGCGGTCATATCCTGGTCATCAAAACCCCTTCGATATTTTTTATTGTGCTGCTGGTGGCTTTCACCTCTGTGAGCAATAAATATCTAGATACGATAATACTTTCTACTGTACAGTCATATTCTTATGTAACAAAACAAACAAACAAACATAAAACCCTGAAATATATTGTGTATTTTATGTAATGTACGTTTTTATAGTCGTCTAAAGACATTAAATGCAGTTTTTACTTTACGGAAAATACTGTGTTCATTCCTTTACTTAGGAAAACTTTGTTCGTTCATTCATTCATTCATTCATTCATTCATTCATTCATTCATTCATTCATTCATTCATTCATTCTCTCACATGAAATAGTGTTTGTCCATTCATCTGTGCTTCCTTCAGTTTGTTCATTTGTTGTTCTTTCCTTTATTATTTTGCTCATTCGTTCATTCATTCATTCATTCATTCATTCATTCATTCATTCATTCATTCATTCATTCATTCATTTACTCACTCAGATTAAATAATGTGTTTGTTTATTTACTCAATCATTCTCTCACATGAAATACTGTTCATTTGTTTATTCGTTCGTTCATTCATTCATTCATTCATTCATTCATTTGTTTAATCACATAAAATAATGCGCTCATCAATCACTCACTCACACAGAATGTCCATTCACTCATTCATTCATTCACTCACAGGAAATACTGTTCATTAATTTGCTCGTTTATTCATTCTTTCACTCACATGAAAATATTGTTCGTTCATTCATTCATTCATTCATTCATTCATTCATTCATTCATTCATTCATTCATTCACTCAGCAAATACTGTGCTCTTTCATTCATTCACTCACTCTAAATACTTTGCTAATTCATATTTTCATCAACTCACATGAAATACCATGTTTATTCATTTATTAATTCATTGATTCATTCATTCATTCATTCACAGGAAATAATGTATTCACTCACCCAATCATCTCACAGGAAATACGGTTTTTCATTCATTCATTCATTCATTCATTCATTCATTCATTCATTCATTCATTCAGCCACAGGAAATTATGTTAATTCATACGCTCATTCACTCTTTCACTCAAAGGAAATACTATTCATTCATTCATTCATTCATTCATTCATTCATTCATTCATTCATTCATTCATTCATTCATTCATTCTTTCACTGCCAGGAAATATTGTACATTCATTCATTCACTCAGCAATACCGTGCTTTCAGTTAGTCATTCATTCATTCACCCTCTCTCACTGAAAATACTGTGTTTACTAGTTCATTCATTCAAACACTCACGTGAAACACCATGTTCATTCATTCATTCATTCATTTACTCATTCATTCATTCACTCACTCACTCACTCACTCACTCACTCACTCACTCACTCACAGGAAATACAGTTTTTTCATTCATTCATTCATTCATCCATCCATTCATCAGTAATACTGTACTTGTGTGTTCATTTGTTCATTCACTTGAATGAAATACTGTTTTTGTTCATTCTTTATTTCATGAATTTATTCATTTATTGACAGAAAATTCTATTTGTTCATTAGCTCATTCATTCATTCGCTCACTCACTAACTCACAAAAAATATTGTGTTTGTTAAATAAGGAATTTAGTTAATTCACTTGTTTACTCATTCACTTAACTTTTTTCATATACGCATGCATGTCTTTCTATAGCTCAACTACTAAAGCATGGTTCTGGCAATGGCAAGATTGTGTGTCATTCATTCATTCATTCATTCATTCAATAATTCGAATAGAAATATTATGTACATTTATTTGTTAATTCCTTCAGTAATTAATTCACTCACTCACAGGAAATACTGTGCTCGTTTACTAATTCTGTTAATTCACTCGTTCACTCATTCATTTAAACTTTTTGGCACAAATACGCATGCATTCATTCAGCAGAAAATGCATGTTTACACTGATCAACACGAGGTTTGTAACTGTAGTATCTTTTCAGTCGAAATCTGTCATTAAGTCTGAAAGTGAAAGACTCCCAGGACTCGTTCTTCATTCCTCATTTTCCAGCCTTGGTTTCTCAGTGCACACATGAGCGCCGAACACAAGCATGAATATTCATCCCCGCTGCACGCCGCTGCAGGATTGACACACCAGCAAAGAGAACAATGCAAGACAAATCTATTATCACCACAACACAATGCACTGTGGCCCCAAGTAAATCTTCAAGGGGAGCACAAGAAACTGATAAGACAAGCACAAACAGACGCTGCAGTGGGAGAAGCCAGACCTTGCTTTTTTTCTGATGCCGATATCAGTGCTTGAATCTCACAGTGGGACTGCTGGACGCTGCGTCCCAATCACAAGCCATCGATCCCTGCTACTACACCAGCAGACCAAATCACACTCCAGGCTTATGTCAGCATTAGTACAGATCCGACTACAAGCCCGAGACATGACCCACATTGATGAAACCCTTACATTTGGCTTAGGTCTCATTTGCATGCTGTATTGGCAAGAGGCTCCCAGAGTTCACTGCGAAAATAGATCAACACTGCAAATGCTATTGTTCTTCACAGAGAGAGAGAGAGAGAGAGAGAGAAAGAGAAAGAGAGAGAGATGAATCATTGGATTGTAAACAAGCTTTAAAACTTTAAACACTTCATTTCACATCTATCTATCTTTCCCTCCATCCATCCGTCTATTTAAATTCACCAGCCACTTTATTTAGGTACACCTAGTACTGGGTTGGACCCCTTTTACCTTCAGAACTGCATAGATTCAACAAGGTACTGGAAATATTCCTCAGAGATTTTAGTCCATATTGACATGATAGCATCACACAGTCGCTGCACATCCATGATGCGAATCTCCCGTTCCACCACATCCCAAAGGTGCTCTATTGGATTGAGATCTGCTGACTGTGGAGGCCATTTGAGTACAGTGAACTCATTGTCATGTTCAAGAAACCAGTCTGAGATGATTCACGCTTTATGACATGGTGCGTTATCCTGCTGGAAGTGGCCATCAGAAGATGAGTACACTGTGGTCATAAAGGGATGGACATGGTCAGCAACAATACTCAGGTAGGCTGTGGCGTTGACACCATGCTCAATTGCTACTAATGGGCCCAAAGTGTGCCAAGAGAATATCATTACACCCCCACCACCAGCCTGAACCGTTGATATGAGACAGGATGACGCCAAATTCTGATTCGACCATCTGAATGTGGCAGCAGAAATGGAGACTCATCAGACCAGGCAACATTTCTCTAATCTTCTATTGTCCAGTTTTGGTGAGCCTGTGTGAATTGTAGCCTCAGTTTCCTGTTCTTAGCTGACATGAGTGGCACCCGGTGTGGTCTTCTGCTGCTGTAGCCAATCTGCTTCAAGGTTGGAGTTCAGAGATGCTCTTTTGCAGACCTCGGTTGTAACGAGTGCTTATTTAAGTTACTGTTGCCTTTCTATCAGCTGGAATCAGTCTGGCCATTCTCCTCTGACATCAACAAGGCATTTGCGCCCACAGAACTGCCGCTCACTGGATATTTCCTCTTTGTCGGACCATTCTCTGTAAACCCTCAGAGATGGTTGTGCGTGAAAATCCCAGTTGATCAGCAGTTTCTGAAATACTCAGAGCAGCCCGTATGGCACCAACAACCATGCCACATCCAAAGTCACTTAAATCCCCTTTCTTCCCCATTCTGATGCTCGGCCTGAACTGCAGCAGATCGTCTTGACCATGTCTACATGCCTAAATGCATCGAGTTGCTGCCATGTGATTGGCTGATTAGAAATTTGCATTAACGAGCAGTTGCACAGGTGTACCTTATTTAGTGTCTGGTGAGTCTATCGATCTATCTAATTAGCTAGCTTTGTATGTATAGTTGAAGGCAAATGTATTAGCACTCCTGTGATATTTGTATTCTTCAGGTTATACATATATTTCCCAAGTGATGTTTAACAAAACAAGGAAATTCCTTTAATATTTTTTGTTTTCTGGAGAAAGCCCAATTTCTTTAAGTTTGGCTGGAATAAAAGCAGTCCCTTTCTACATCACAGTCTCTTTGGTCTTGAAATAAATGGGTGAGGCCATAAAAACCGCAATCATCTCTAGACCGTTAATGTGCCACCTGAAATTTATGATCCCCCTGCAGAGTTCAAAGGTCAGGCACACTTCACAAACCTCCCTCCAGACTGTTGACGAGGGGTCAAGGGGTAGTGACCCCTATCAACGGCAAATCCCAGCAAATGGAACACCCTGAATCATGGTGCCATGGTAACAGAGTGACATCATATGTTAGTAGCATACATGGGTTGCATCCCAAATGGCACACTATACACACTGATACACTCAACAATTCATTCATTGATTCTCTTTTCGGCTTAGTGCCTTTATTAATCAGGGTTTGCCACATCGGAATGAACCGCTAACTTATCCAGCATTTGTTTTACACAGCTGCAACCCATCACTGGGAAACACCCACACACCCTCATTTACACACATACACTACAGCCAATTTAGCCTACCCAACTGCCCTATAGCGCATGTCTTTGGACTTGTCGGGGAAACCGGAGCACCAGGAGGTAACCCACGCGAATGCTGGGAGAACATGCAAACTCCACACAGAAATGCCAACTGACCCAGCTGAGGCTCGAACCAGCGACCTTCTTGCTGTGAGGCGAGAGCGCTACCCACTACACCACCACGTCGCCCTATACTCAACAATGTAGTGTTTAAAAGTACAGTTTTATTGACAACTAATGGTTAAACTTGGCATTACAGTCCAAATTCAAATTATTGAACAGTTTTTTAGCCTCTCCTCTTTGAACACACACACAATCTGGCAACATTTAAAAGTACAGTATGTAGCATTGATACCTAATCGTTAAACTCGACATTACAGTCCAAATTCAAAATACTTACCTCCCCCCTCCTCCCCCTTGAATGCACACACACAATCTGGCAACATTTAAAAGTACAGTATGTAGCATTGATACCTAATCGTTAAACTCGACATTACAGTACAAATTCAAAATACTAATCCCCCCCTCCTCCCACTTGAATGCACACACACAATCTGGCAACGTTTGAAAGTACAGTATGTAGTAATGACACCTAATGGTTAAACTCTGTATTACAGTCTAAATTCGAAATATTGAACCCTTTTTTGACCCCCCTCCCTCTTTTTCGAATGCACAATCTGGCAACGTTTAAAATAAAGTATACAGTATTTACGCCTAATGGGTAAACTCTGTATTATAGCCCAAATTCAAAATATTGAACAGTTTTTTGGCCTCTACTCTTCGAACGCACACACAATCTGGCAGGGTTTATTAGCACAGCATTTAGTATTGACACCTAATGGTTAAACTCAGTATTACAGTTTCAATTCAATATACTGGACATTTTTTGGCCCTCATTTTTTGAGCGCGCACACAATCTGGCAACATTTAAAAGAACAGTATGTAGTATTGACACCTTATGGATAAACTCTGGATTACAGTCCAAATTCGAAATATTGAACCATTTTTTGCCCTCCCTCTTCGAACGCACACACAATCTGGCAACATTTAAAAGAACAGTATGTAATATTGATATCTAATGGTTAAACTCGGTATTACAGTCCAAATTCAAAATATTGGACAGTTTTATTTGCCCCCTCCTCTGCGAATGCACACACAATCTGGCAACATTTAAAAGAACAGTATGTAGTATTGACACCTTATGGGTAAACTCTGTATTTCAGTCTAAATTCGAAATATTGAACCATTTTTTGCCCTCCCTCTTCGAACGCACACACAATCTGGCAACATTTAAAAGTACAGTATGTAATATTGACATCTAATGGTTAAACTCGGTATTACAGTCCAAATTCAAAATATTGGACAGTTTTATTTGCCCCCTCCTCTGCGAATGCACACACAATCTGGCAACATTTAAAAGTACAGTATGTAATATTGACATCTAATGGTTAAACTCGGTATTACACTCCAAATTCGAAATATTGAACAGTTGTTTTTGGCCCCTCCTCTGCGAAACGCACACACAACATGGCCATGTTTAAAAGTACAGTGTGTAGTATCTAGCACACCTAGTGGCTACACTAGGTATTGCATATTGTTGCCAGATTGATGACATCAACAGGAGCACAATGCAAAATAAATAATCCAACCCTAGCGCTATGGTAGCTCATCCCCTTCTGATACATTACACACTTCTGTTAACTAGTTGTCTGAGTAAAAAAATGGCTTAGGCTAGTGCTCAAGAATGCGATTTGGGACGCATCTATGGACATCTCGACATCTGCTCTGAGCAAAGACAAACAGCTGAGCATGAGCAGGTGGTGTGATGGAGATGATGGAGAAGCAAGTCTCAAATTGTGAATGGTAAATTACCATCTCCTCTGATTGTACAATGCCCCGGAGCCCCACAGCAGCGTCTGCACATTTCACAAGCACCAAGGCTAAGCTGATTGAAAGAACTGATATGATTTGAGAAACATTAGAGAAAAGAATATCCATCTTTCTGATTGATTGTTACTGTACAAACCAATCATTTAATAGAGACAAAAAAATTTTCAGCATCAACATTCAGAAACGACCAATTCTGAGCATGAAATTGACCACATGTGTAATTTTATTTTCACTAGACAGCCGGAAAACGTCCTGTGAAATGTTAGTGTGACTGTATCTTGAATATGA
Organism: Danio aesculapii; assembly: GCF_903798145.1. Lineage (NCBI taxonomy): Eukaryota > Metazoa > Chordata > Actinopteri > Cypriniformes > Danionidae > Danio > Danio aesculapii. The sequence continues at coordinate 1,318,650 of NC_079455.1, forward strand.
CACAATCTTAAGAGCACTGGGAGTGTAATATTTAGTGTATCATCAAAATGCAGGAAGTTCAGAAGCGTACATTTAGACTGTAAAATGAGATGAATAGACTTTTAAAGTTGGCGTGAAATCAAAATGGACTCTTCTTATGTTTATATGTATATATTAGTTTTTATTGTATACAATCAAACCATAACCTTCCCTCTCCCTCGAAATGACTTTTCTTTACTTCTGGTCTCATGGAATGCATTTAGAGCGGGGCTTTCAAACATTTTTATAAGGGAGTTATGTACGCAGGACTGTTATTTAGGGTGGGACTATCAGTCATTTAGAGAGACTATTAGTTATTTAGGGTGGGACTATGATATTTAGGGTGGGACTATCAGTCATTTAGGGTGGGACTATGTTATTTAGGGTGGGACTATCAGTCATTTAGGGTGGGACTATCAGTCATTTAGGGTGGGACTATGTTATTTAGGGTGGGACTATCAGTCATTTAGGGTGGGACTTTGTTATTTAGGGTGGGACTATCAGTCATTTAGGGTGGGACTATCAGTCATTTAGGGTGGGACTATGTTATTTAGGGTGGGACTATCAGTCATTTAGGGTGGGACTATCAGTCATTTAGGGTGGGACTATCAGTCATTTATGGTGAGACTATCAGTCATTTAGGACGGGGTTTTTTTTAGGGCGGGATTATCAGTCATTTAGGGTGGGACTATCAGTCATTTACGGTGAGACTATCAGTCATTTAGGGTGGGACTATCAGTAATTTAGGGTGGGACTATGAGTCATTTAGGGTGGACTGTGTCATTTAGGGAGGAACTATCAGTCATTTAGGGAGGGACTATGTTATTTAGGGTGGGTCTTACAGTCATTTAGGGTGGGACTATGTCATTTATGGTGAGACTTTCAGTCGTTTAGGGCGGGGCTATTTTTTAGGGCGGGATTATCAGTCATTTAGGGCGGGACTATGTTTTTTAGGGTGGGACTATCAGTCATTTAGGGTGGGACTATGTTTTTTAGGGTGGGATTATCAGTCATTTAGGGCGGGATTATGTTATTTAGGGTGGGACTATCAGTCATTTAGGGTGGGACTATGAGTCATTTAGGGGGGACTGTGTCATTTAGGGAGGGACTATCAGTCATTTAGGGAGGGACTATGTTATTTAGGGTGGATCTCAGTCATTTAGGGTGAGACTATGTCATTTATGGTGGGACTATCCATCATTTAAAGTGGGACTATCAGTCATTTAGGGCAGGACTAATTCATTTAGGGCGGGATTATCAGTCATTTAGGGCAGGGCTATGTTATTTAGGGTAGGACTGTCATTTAGGGCGGGTCTATCAGTCATCTAGGGCATGACTAATTTATTTAGGGCAGGACTATCAGTCATTTAGGGCAGGACTATGTAATTTAGGGTGAGACTGTCATCTAGGGCATGACTAATTTATTTAGGGCAGGACTATCAGTCATTTAGGGCGGGGCTATGTAATTTAGGGTGGGACTGTCATTTAGGGTGGGACTAATTTATTTGGAGCGGGACTATCAGTCATTTAGGGCAGGACTATAAGTCATTTAGGGTGGGACTATGTCATTTAGATGGGACTGTCATTTAGGGTGGGACTATAAGTCATTTAGGGCGGGATAACCAGTCATTTAGGGTGGGATTATGTAATTTAGGGCAGAGTTTTCAGTCATTTGGGGTGGGGGCAACAGAAAAAATTCCAGTTGTTGTAAAATCTAGCTTCATTTTGGGATGTACGCATTAATTTGCAACAAGGAGAAACACAGTAACGACTGCCGCTTTCCCACAGTCTAATGCAAAGCACTCTGATGAGCATTAAATTAACAAGCGTTTAATATTATATAACTGTGCTTCATAAAGTCCGAGAGTCTGGGACAGGCTCCAGCCTCACCATGACCCTACAGAGGATAGATGTGATTCATAAAATTTCAAATACGATCTATATATTTTGCTTTCTGATCCTGAAGGTTTCTTTTCCCGAGGACATCCTCAGATGAATGGAGACAGACTCTGCATTCCTGCTGTGCAAAGTAATATCCTCAATTTCAATGCGCATCTACTAAACTCCTCATGTGGAGACTTCATCTGTAAGGCCACCGAAGCAGCTGAAAATAACTCGGGAGAGGATTGTAGATCAGTTTAACCATATAACCCATGAGCGTGAATATTAAATGCTCGTATATTAGAACTGTAATATGCAGCGGTCACTTTTAATTAAATGGACTTCAACCCTGCCAAACCTCAGGGAAGGTAAAGGTACTTTATGACACCCAGCAATAGGTTCACTGTTCACTGTTCATTATAGGAGTATTATCATTTGTTGTTATGCTGGTAGTAAGGGAAGTAGTTTATAGCCTTATCACCATGCAGCCCAAGCCCAATGGTGTTTGTGAGGCCAGCAGGGGGCACTCAAACTGCAGTCTGTGTGAGTCCTAATGCCCCAGTAAAGTGAAGGGGACACTATACTGTCAGTGAGCGCCGTCTTTCGGATGAGATGTCAGATCCCTGTGGTCATTAAAAATCCTGTGGCACTTCTCGTAAAGAGTAGGACTGTAACGCCCATGTCCTGGTCAAATTCCTTTCATCGGCCCTTACCCATCATGGCCTCCCACCCACTGAATTGGCTCTATCACAGTCTCTCCACACCTCCAATAGCTGGTGTGTGGTGAGTGCACTGGCGCTGTTGTCCTGTGGCTGCCGTCACATCATTCAAGTGGAGCTGCACACTGGTGGTGGTGTGGAGAGACCCCCTTCATGATTGTGAAGCGCTTTGGGTGTATGGCCATACATGATAAATAAATGCGCTATATAAGTACACATTACATTACGTAAATGGAGATTTCTGCTAGTGAACATGTTCATGTAGTGATGCAGTGGTCTGAGCCCAGCACAGCTAAAATAATACTAATAATCAAAAATCTATATGAATATTAAGCCTTCATACCAGTCATTGTTTATTAATATTTTAGATCATCTTTTATTTCTATTTTGATTTATTTTGGCTTATTGTGAATCTAGAATCTGGATTGACTAAGTAAAACAGTAGATGGAAAGCAAAGCAAAAACATGTTGTTTCATTTATGAATGGCTGATTTCAGACATACAAAACTGAAATAGTAGCATTTGGTTGACTAAAAGTTCAAACTTAAATGTTTCTCACAGATTAAAATCAATTCAAGTTTATTTGCATGTGAGCATATGAGCATAACGCTGGTATGGATGTGACATTTGCAGTAAAAACTCAAAACATAAATTCACAAGAAAGTATATGAAGTTTATATTGAAACAGCTGTTTTTATTTTCCAAAACAACTAACCAGAAAGTGATGAGATCTGAAAAATATCAATCTGAAAACATATATATATATATATATATATATATGAGGAAAATAAACATGCGTTATGGATGTGATAAACGTCTGTAAGTTTGCAGTATCCAACATGCTTTGTAGAAATTCAGTGAATTATACTAACAAACCAAAAGAAATATTGCTAATCAAAACAATAAGAGTTGGCTCCCTATAAAACAAACATGATTGATTTTATTTTATTTGACATTTTTGCATTTATGAGGGAAACACTTCGTTATGGATGTGACCGATGTGAAATTGTCACTTGTGTGACTTTGGTAAATCAAATATAATAGTTTGAAAACATTGACATTTTTGAGTATTTTTAAAGTACTTGATCAATAACACAATCTCACGGCAATTCGTAACTTTTTGATTTAGTGGTTAATTCGTACGAATTTGTATGATCTAATTCGTACAACTTCGTATGATTTGATCATCCCTCAATGACGGTTGGGTTTAGGGGTGGGGTTAGGTGCCACGCCTCCTTTTTAAAAATCGTACAATTTCGTACGGCTGAAGTCGTACGAATTCGTACGAATTAGCCACTAAACTGTCAAAACATAAAATACTTCCGTTTTCTCGTGAGATCAGGCTACAATTTGTGTTGGGACAACATGAAGAAATTTCGTGGCATCCAGATTTTTTTTCCACAATATATTATATCATTATATTATATAGTATACGATATATAATATAGTATATTATTGTATATTAGCAAATTACATTTCATTCTGAAAAATAGTAATGAACCTGTAAAGAACAAGTTGGACTTTATTGACGCATTACACAGCAGTGCAGTCATTTCTTTCCTTCCAGACTGTGTTCAGCTTAAGAGCTTGATAGAAGCAGACATATCATGTAATCAGATGCTACTGCTATCCTTATCAGACTTCAGAAGAGCAAACGCTGACCTTCTCACCACCAAAGTAAATCACATCAACCCCAATCTGTAAAGTCATTCCACGCTCTGAAGACAAGTGAACCCCAGAGATCGGCAAGGTCAGCACGAGTCTCCATCTGATGTGGGATTACACTGGTAAACTGTGTACAGCACCATAAATACTGTGTAAAAGCTCCGTAATTCTAGTGAAGATCAGTTTATCAAGTTTGACAAGTTTTTTTAACACATTTCTAAACATAACAGTTTTAAAAACTCATTTCTAATAACTGATTTATTTTATCTTTGTCATGCACATAATATTAGACTAGATATTCTTCAACATACTAGTATTCAGCTTAGAGTGACATTTAAAGGCTTAACTAGGGTAATTAGGGTAAAGTTAGGGTAATTAGGCAAGTCATTGTGTAACTGTGGTTTGTCCTGTAGACAATCCAAAACTAAAATTGCTAAAGGGGGCGAATAATATTGACCTTAAAATGGCTTTAAAACAATTAAAAACGGCTTTTACTTTAGCCGAAATATACATTTAATTACATTATTTAAATGTAATCATTCTTGCTTTTATTACTATTACAAGTAATAATAATAATAATAATAATAATAATAATAATTAATAATCATAATCATAATAATAACAACAACAACAATAATAATAAAAAAAAAATAATAATAATAATAACAATAACAATAATAATAATAATAATATTAATAATAATACTAATAATAATAATAATAATATTAACAATATTAGAGTGATTTCATGTCATGTGACTCTGAAGACTGGAGTAATGAAGCTGAAAATTCATCATTAAAATTTAATAATTTTATGAAAAATTTCATAGTAAAATAATTTTATAGTGCAGTACCTTTTCACATTTTGTAGTGTATTTCTGATTAAATAAATGCAGCCTTGGTGAGCAGGAGAAGCTTATTTTAAAACATTTAAAAATCATACTGACGCCAAACATTTGTATATATATATATTCAGTGTATATATATTAAACATAAACAAAGGTCTTACAAATACATGTTGAACAATATAATTTAATAGAAATGTCAGCAAATTCTTTACAGAAAGAAAACTGAAGTGAAAGTCTGCTAGATAATCTGTGTAGTTAACCACTTCTCACGCTTTGACCATCACTCCACATGTGACCTGTGACCTGCTTATATAGAGCCAATGAGATGAGATCTCCACGCTCTCCACAGGTCAATTTCTCATCATGAGGCCAGTGTTCAATACCAGCCCATTTCTTCTTCCTTTAATCATTCTCTTTTCCTCTCCGTCAAACGTATTCTCTTTCTCGCTGATTGTCTTTTTTTCTTCTCTGTTGCTTGCGCTGCTCTTTTCTCCCTTTTTGCTCTATTCTTTCTTTCAGCGACTATAGCAAATCAGTTTTTGGCTTTCTTTTGGAGCCGCAGACCCCAGCCAGAGAGCCTCCTTTTCAATTTATCTTTCATCTGTGTGCTTTCTTCTGCTTTCAATCTGGGGTTTCTTTTTTTTTTCTAGACCAAAGGCCATTTATTTGTCGTCTATCTCAAAGGTCCAGCAAATTTTAAACTGTCTCAAAGCTGACCACAGCAGGCAGAAGAAAGCAGAGCTTGGTGGCACGGTGGCTCAGTGGTTAGCACTGTTGTCTCACAGCAAGAAGGTCACTGATTTGAGTCCCGGCTGGGCCAGTTGGCATTTGAGTTTGCATGTTCTCCCAGTGTTGGCATGGGTTTCTTCCGGGTGCTTCGGTCTCCCCCACAGTCCAAATACATGCACTTTAGGGGAATTGATGAACTAAATTGGCCGTAGTGTACACTAAAACCAAAGTTCCAACTACTCAAATGATTTGAGAACAGGGATTCCCTCAGTTTGTTTAGGTAATTGGAAATCGACAACTCAATTAATTGGGTTGAACAAATGTGGTCTCTTCAAAGAATCAACGTAAATGTTTAAGTACAGATAACTTAAAATGGCTAATTGACCAAACTTCCACATTTTTTAGCTTTTATATTTTTTATTTACTCCCAGGGCTGTTTATATCAAAGTTTATGTTTTGCCGCACCTCCGAAAAACTATTTTTTACGAGGTGGGTTATTAGCCCAATGCTGGAGGACCAGGACAAACTCACATACACTACGGACAATTTATGTCTATTTATGTCCCGAAGGGAAACCTACGCCAATACTGGGAGAACATGCAAACTCCACACAGAAAAGACTCAAACCAGCGACCTTCTTGCTGTGAGGTGACAGCGCTACCCACTGCGTCACCCCTGCATGTATGTCAATTAAAAAAAATATATATAAGCATTTAAATATCTACTTACTAATTTAACTTTTCTGTTTCGACAGATGGGTTCAGGTAGTGCCTCTGTCCTGCTGCGCTTCAGCAAAATTTAGCATCACAAACTCAAGGGGGCTGTCTTGGACAAAAGTACAGAGGGTTGGGGAGTCGCGGAAGAAAGTGAAAGTAAAAAGCGGACAGTGGAGGAGGGCGGTTGGTAAAACGAGGTGCTGGATTAGATTTTAGAGGTGCCGGATCCGGATACGATGTGTTCCGCCACAAATTAAGCCCTGCTTGTGTATTATAACATATTGACCAATCAGAACGGTTGTCAAGGCAGAATTTAAAGCTCAACCAATCATTTTAAACAGAGACATGGTGAATCGTTTAAATTTGAAATGTTAAGTTCTGAGAACTTAAAATATTAATTAAACGTTTCTTGCTAGTTAATGAGTAATTTAACGACACCTGTTTAAGTTGTGATGCCAAAATTTGGTATCTTAAGTAATGTCAAGATATATTAACTTAATAACTTTAGTAACGACAACAGCAGGGTTTACAGTGTATGAGTGTGTGTGAAAGTGAGTGTGTGTGGATGATTCCCAGTAGTGGGTTGCGGCTGGAACGGCATCCACTGCGTAAAATATACGCTGGAATAGTTGGCGGTTCATTCCGCTGTGGCCACCCCTGATGAATAAGGAACTAAGCCGAAGAAAAATGATTGAATGAACGAAAGCAGAGGCCATCAATTAGAGAAGATGTAACCAGTCATCAGCAGATCAATGATGTGAGACTGCTGGACATCCATAAATATACTGACAGAATCATATCTGATGAAATTCTGATGTTATTAGCTATGTTTCTATTCAAAGATGTGAATAAAACTGGAATATCACATAAAGCACTGGTGAATAAAGCAGCAAAAGAGTCAACATGAATAAAATCATCACTTTCTGATAAACTGAAGCTAATATTGATCAGAGAAATGTAGTTTAGTACATTGGGATTTGCCACTGTGGTGTTTTTCTTGGCTAATACGTGAGCTGCGCCTCAGGAGACGAAGACAAAATGCAATGAACGCGATGAATACGGTGGCTTTTGGAGGCGTGAGACGGAAGTGCAGACAGATGCTTAAGACAGTTCTGGAGGGAATAATAATACTGAAGCACTGTGATGGCGGACTGATGAAGGGGTGAGGCCTTTTACAATCAACACATCAACAATTTCGATCTTCTGCAATCTGCTGGAAACGTGCTGCAAACTCCACTCATGTGTCCCCCCCATCATACACACTTTTATCTGATCATCATCTGTGAAAAACTAACTATTTGTTTACAGCGTAGACAACTAAAATTCCTTCAAATATTGAAAGATTGAATTTTGACCTCCTCTGTAGTACATATCTATAGTATACTGGGCAACAGCTATCCTTCTACCTTTGGCCACTGTGAATAAATGGTTTTACACATCGTTTATAGCTATTAACACATACATACTCTCAGCTTTGCATTGTACTCTGTGGTGAAAGCAAAACATGAGATTTCCTTTCTATTGCACAGTTAATGAAGAAGTAAAGCGTTTATTAGATTACGCATGGATAGGGTTACAACTGGAAGACAAAACAGCAATTTATATTAGTGCTGCCCAGGTACAATATCTCCACACACTGTGGGCAATACGGCACCGTGCTGAGCTTTTTTCTGCAACAATCCCCATCCATTAGCCGAGAGTAGTTAATTTTTCTGAGGTTATCAGGGCCAGGACAGAGGGTGGCAATAATCAAGAGTAAGAGTAAGAGTAAGAGTGTGAGAGAGAGAGAGAGAGAGATTGACATCAACACATAGAGAGTCAGCCAGTGGACAAAACAAGTCAGAAACATTATTATAAACTAAACCTGGGCATTTTACGACCCCCCTCCCTGGATGGGGCACCGCTAGGGTGGGGTGGTGGATTGAGTTACTGTTAGGGGGCCCAATCAAACTAACACACACACACACAGCTTTATTTTGAGGGGATTTACATCCAAACCAGGTCAACGGTGTAGAAATTACAACAGTTTGCATATGTGCCTCCCACTTGTTAAGGGACCAAAAGTAATTGGACAATTGTCTTCTAAGCTGCTCCATGGCCAGGTCTGTGTTATTCCCCCGTTATCCCAATTACGATGAGCGGATAAAAGGTCCAGAGTTCATTTCAAGTGCGCTATTTGCATTTGGAATCTGTTGCTGTCAACTCTCCAGATGAGATCCAAAGAGCTGTCACCAAGAGTTCACCACAAGATGTAAACCATTGGTGAGCCTCAAAAACGGGAATTAGAGATTAGAGTTCTAAAATAAGCTTTCAGGGTGCTGGAACAACATCCTTTGGACAGATGGGATCAAGACCAACTTGTATCAGAGTGAAGGGAAGAGAAGAGTATGGAGAAGGAAAGGAACTGCTCATGATCCTAAACAGTGAAGCATGGTGGTGGTAGTGACATGGCGTGGCCATGTATGGCTGTCAATGGAACTGGTTCTCTTGTATTTATTGATGATGTGATGCTGACTAAATCAGCAGGATGAATTCTGAAGTGTTTCAGGGAATATTTTCTGCTCATTTTAAGCCAAATACTTCAGAACTCATTGAACGGCGCTTTGCGGTGCAGATGGAGAATGAGCCAAAGCATAATGCAAAAGCAACCAAAGAGTTTTGGAAGGGAAATAGGTAGATTGTTATGCAATGGCCAGGTCAATCACCTGATCTGACTCTGATTGAGCTTGCATTTCATTTGCTGAAGACTAAATTGAAGGAAAAATGCCCCAAGAACAAGCAGGGACTGAGGACAGTAGAGGTCTGGCAGAGCACCACCAGGAATGAAACCCAGCGTCTGCTGATGTCTATGCGTTCCAGACTTCAGGATGTAATTGACTGCAAAGGATTTGCAACCAAATATTAAAAAGTGAAAGTTTGATTTATGATTCTGTCTAATTACTTTTGGACCCTTAACAAGTGGGAGGTACACATGCAAACTGTTGTAATTCCTACACCGTTCACCTGATTTGGATGTAAATACCCTCAAATTAAAGCAGACATTCTGCAGTTAAAGCACATCTTGTTCATTTCAAATCCATTGTGTTGGTGTATAGAGCCAAAAATGTTAGAATTGTGTCAATGTCCAAATATTTATGGACCTTACTGTATTTCATTATACATATTTTAAATATATTATTATATTAATAAATATAATATAATCACAATCCATTAATAATAATAATAATAATAATAATGTAACTTAGTTTATTTTATATTGATATGTATTATAATATTATTATTATTTTATTTAATTTTTTATTTATTATTATTATTAGTATATATAGTTTTTTTCTTATTTGTGTATGTATTTATCACATTTCGAATTGAGTGTTATTATTTATGTAAGTATGTATTATATACTCACTTTAATATTTTATTCATTGTTTATGTAATCTGCAATGTTTTGGCAATACTTGACAACTGAATTGAATAGAGAGAGGTTGGCAAACTTATTGAACAGCAACATCCACCACCATGAAAAATTACAATAGTGACAAGCTTTCTAACAAGAGAGCCCACATCAGTTTAGAATTTATATGCTGAATATTTATTGCTTATTGCAGGGAGGAACTCTGTTAAAAAAGTCAATACTGGAAAATGAAACAGTGATTGATCACAGTGAGAAATACACTCAGGCTTGTGTCGAGTTCTGCCATTTCGAGAAACGTAAACGTCTTTCCTTCTGATGACTTTTTAAAATAATGTACCTATTATCTCCATGACACAGTCTTACAGTCGATGCCAAAATTATTAGCCCTCCTGTGAATATTTCCCACATGATGTTTAACAGATTCAGGAACTGTTCACAGTATTTCCTATAATATCTTTTCTTCTGGAAAAAGTCTTATTTGTTTTATTTCAGCTAGAAGAAAAGCAGTTTTTAAATTTAAAGCCATTTTAAGGTCAATATTATTAGCCCCCTTAAGCAATATTCATTTTGGATTGTCTACAGAATAAACCACTGTTATACAATGACTTGCCTAATTACCCTAACTTTACCCTAATTAACCTAGTTAAGCCTTTAAAATGTCACTTTAAGCTGAATACTAGTGAACTACCTGAAAAATATCTAGTTAAATATTATGTACTGTCATGTATGACTCAAGTATAAAGGTAAATGTTATCTCACCCGCATCTCCTGGGCTTCTTTCTGGCCGTCCCAGGCCCAGCTCCTCTTGGTGAAGTAGTTGACTGTAGCAAACTCAATGAGAGCCGAAAACACAAACGCATAGCAGACGGCCATAAACCAGTCCATGGCTGTAGCGTAGGCCACTTTGGGAAGTGAGTTTCTGGCACTTATACTCAGTGTGGTCATAGTCAGGACGGTCGTGACACCTGAGAACAGAAATAAATGAGCATTAGAGAAGTGAACGCACTGGAACTTATAGTTGATTTAGAAGTGCTGTAAGTAAGTTATTCATACCCCTTGGCAAATTATGGCTCAAATTTAGACAATGCTTCTCTATTTTAGCAGGTTTGGCATGCTGTCCCAGGGAGAGAACCCTGAGCTCGGAGATAGATGAGCCCAAGGCTCCTGCCTGGTCAATAAGCATTAGGAAGGATACGAGATCAGGTAGTTCTCGATAACTTTCCAAGAATAGACCGCTAACTGCGCCAGTTTGTACATAGTAGGTGCTTGTGACTTTAACTTTTGTTGCATGTTTTTTGAGTTTGGAAGGAAACCGGAGTACCCGAGGAAAACCCAGAGTGTCGATTGGCTCAGCTAGCGTTTGAACCAAGCGGCAACCTCCCGCTCTCCCTCGGGAAGGCCAATACGGAAGTAACTGAAACTGCAATTCATCTAAATTCCGCTAGTCCTGGCTCCATAATAGAGCAAATTGTAATTGAGCCCACTGTTAGAATGGCCAACTTTACAGCAGAAAAAAAGGTGTTTACAGCCTGGTACAAAGAACGATGTTGGTTCATATAGCTATTATTACCCTCCATGACAACTGTGAGGGGGGTGAATTATTTTATAACTCATCCATTTCCTTTATATTAGGTTATATTAAGTTTGCATAATTAAGGGCGTGGCCACTTGAGTGACAGCTAGGTCTCGCTGGTCACCGTCACTTCACCTCAGCTGAATCCGGCAGATTAGCCACTGATCTCGGCATATTCATCGTATTTTTGTGTTGTTTTATGTGGCTTTACACAGTCAGCTGCCTTTTGGACTTATTTCTTACAATTATCAGATGATATGGGATGCTGTGTGCACTTAATTGTGCTCACAAACCATTCACGTGGCCTCGTTTCCCATGTGAGTAAAGTTATATACTTGTATACCATCTCTATAAATGTATGTGTTTTATTTAAGATCATTTATCACTTAATATTTTTCTTTAGACCCGTAAAGCACTCCAGAATGTGACAGATTGATTAGCTGTAGGCTCTAGAACAGTCATCTGAAGCGTTATCATACAGTGTTATGCTGGAGTTCATCAATAGTCTTGCATTTACTAACACACACTATATCTGAAGTGTTTGGACGTATTTCGCGTTTTCCTCCTGTAGAAAAACATCATAAGAGCAATGTTTAGTGGCTCAATGTATTACTACAGTGTTTTTAAAAGTCTAAACACTTTATTGATATAGTGTACAGCCAAGCACATGTGGTCAGAACACAAACGAGTCGCAGGTAATAAAGTATTAAGCGTTTCTCCCAAAGTAAAGTCTGTCTGCCAGGTCTAAGCAAAGTGCCAGCAGGAGTCTGTAGCTCCGCCCACTCTCCGCCTCTTTGCCCTTGTTTGGTATCCCGCCGTGGGTGCGATGACGCGCGAACAAAATGGCGACGGTTGGCCGCGCCTACTTGTAGCTTCTTTTGTAGTGTTCAGAAATCTATAGGTGACGTCAGGGATACTACGTCCATATATTTTACAGTCTATGGTTTGAACCAACGACCCCCTTGCTGTGAGGCAGCAGTGTAGCCACTGCGCCACCGTGTCGCCCAAACTTAGAATTGAGGAGGAGGAAGAAGGGATGGATGGGTGGGGGGCAGGGGTTGGTTTCCAAAACGAAGATGAGAAATGAAGTTTAGGCTGGCTATTTATATTAAATTTAGAATGATCCGATTGGCTAGTTAGTGATTAGCGATAGGGATCATCTGTAGTCAATCCTATCACGTGGTCCTCTCGAAATTAGTTTGTGAAACTTCACTTTATTCCACCAACAATTTTTTTTGTTGACCGTAAATGACACAGTCCTTTCCGAAAAGATAATAAGATGATGTGCAAGAGGCATCATTGGAGATTTTTTTTCTTAGCATTTATTTACATTCCAACAAAAATTGTGAATTTTGCTAGGGGTATGAATAATTTCAGGTTCGACTGCTTATTATTTCAGATATTGGGGAGGATTAGTGATGTAGAATAAGATCCTACTTTATAAATACTAATAAACAGCCGATATTGTATTATTAATTATACAAGCAAGCAGCGTAAACAAATGAAGAGTTCATGAACCTCTAATGCCATCTGGAGGCTCATTTCTTCTAAAATGAGCACTTTATCAGGCTCCTGTGAGTAGGTTTAGTAGTTTACTTTTATGCCAAAGAGTCACTTCTTTTCATGGTCTTCAAAGTGAAACAACTTAACATAAATAAAGGAATAATGCTCATTTTTGATGGAAATTTGAGACAGCATTCAGAGGTTTTTGCATCTGAACTCTTCAAATATTGATGTCTTATTTTTTATATTAGTCATCTCAACTTAAATCAATCAAACTGAGTAAAAATATTAAAATAACGTTGCATAACTTGTAATAAAATGTAGCTGAATCCTGATTAACTCATTAAATTAAGTTAAAAGCAACATACAGTGTTTGTTGTCTTTACTTTTTGTCTTTGCATTTTTACAGTGAGTAGTTAATAGTGGGAATTAGTGCTTGAACTGAAGTGTTATTAATGTTGGTTAAAACAAATGTTCATCTTAGTGCATCTATTAACAAATATTTACTTTTGATCCTAAATATGTGTTATCAATGCCTATAAAAGATTAATAAATGTGGTATTTCTCATTTTTAGAGTGTGAAAGAATCTTAATACCATATGCTACTAACCGAAATCTTATTGTAAAGCGTAAAACATAAATCTATTCTATGGCAGGCACTGGTCCATTAACACTGCCATCCATTTTTCCAAGCCATCTGTCTTATTTAAATGGTGTAGAAGCAGGAGCAGATCCAGCATCTCAGACTGCAGACGGAGAGAAAAAACCCTGGTATGGATGGATAGACTTACACTTTTACACCTGCAGGCAATTTAGTGTTTCCAGTTCACCAATGCTGATGTCTTTGGATTGACTTTGAATATGCAAACGCCGTGCAGAAAGGTGTTAAACCTGGACGTTAATGCTGTGAGCTGGTCAAAACAACAAACCTAGAGTACACTAGGAAATGATTCATTGGATTTACTAAATGTTTGTGAGGTAAGCGCTTGCAAACTATTTCTATGGGTTGAATTTAAACACCCCTTGTCACCAATTCTGTTCATCATTTATATGGACAGAATTTCAAAGCGCAGCCTTGGACTGGAGGCGGTCCGGTTTGGGGTCCACAAGCTTTCATCTGTTATTCGCAGTCGATGTTGTTCTGTTGGCTTCATTGAACATGGACCTTCAGCATGCACTGGGGCGGTTTGCTGCCGAGTGTGACGTGGCTGGTATGAGAATCAGCACCTCCAAGTCCGAGTCTATGGTGCTCCACCGGAAATAGGTGGTTTGCCATCTCCAGGTTGGAGGAAAGTCCTTACCCCAGGTGGAGGAGTTCAAGTATCTTGGGGTTTTGTTCACGAGGGAGGGAAGGATGGAGTGTGAGATTGGCAGGTGGATTGGTGCGGCGGCAGCAGTAATGCGGTCAATGTACCGGTCCGTTGTGGTAAAGAAGGAGCTGAGCCGAAAGACAATCTACGTTCCTACTCTCGGACCATGACTGAAAGGACAAGATCTCAGATACAAGCGGCCGAAATGTGTTTCCTTTGCAGGGTGGCAGGGCACACCCTTATAGATAGGGTGAGGAGCTCTGTCACCCGGGAGGAGCTTTAGAGCCGCTGCTCCTCCACATCGAGAAAATTCAGCTGAGGTGGCTCGGGCATCTGTTTCGAATGCCTCCTGGACGCCTACCTAGGGAGGTGTTCCAGGCATGTCCCACTGGGAGGAGGCCTGGGGAAGACCTTGGACACGCTGGAGGGACTATGTCTCTCTGCTGGCCTGGGAACGCCTTGGGATTTCCTGGAGGAGCTGGAGGAAGAGTCTGGGGAGAGGGAGGTCTGGGGTTCTTTCTTAAGACTGCTGCCCCGGAAAAGCGGTTGAAAATGAATGAATGAATGAATGAATGAGTGAATTTAAACAAACAAATTGAGTTGAACATTACTAAATTTACA
>NC_079455.1:1334143-1359143 GCF_903798145.1 Danio aesculapii
TGACGACAAGGTTAGTTTGAACTCAGTTGACCATGCTTCATTATTATATGTATATTTTATTACGGCGTAATGTCTCGGCTGTTTATTTAAAAATGGAACTTCCTTTGTTTTCATTCTCCTGGCTTTTTACGCACTACTGACATTTGTCCGTAAACCAATAGCGATCAGCTGTGTGTCTTGCTCCACCTTTTGGTACCCTTTTGTTGTGCTAGGTACCTTTCTGAAAGGGTACCCAAAAAGTGGTACTGTCCAGTTTGCTTTTTGGTACCTTTTGACAGTGGAAACGGCCATAAAAGCATACCAAACCGTATTGTGTCGTACCAAACCATTTCACATGACATTTATTGCCATACTACTGAAAGCAGCAGCAGATCATCTCAGATCTGAACTTCAGAACAGTGACTCAGTGCAGGCCAACACATATCAGTGATTCAGCATCTACATTTAATAATGTTAGTAAGGTTTAATATGTATTCATTCGATTAAAAACCTTACCATTTCGTTGGAGTGCAGTGAGTGTGCTATTCTGTGCTTCTGAATGGCTGTATTTACATTTCTGTCGTGTTTTGTCTGATGCAAACAGCCAAACTGATTATCCTTGTAAATCTTGTCTTGTTTTAAAGACACAGGGTTAAAATGTAATGTTCACCTAATGTTTACGTTCGTAATATTTATACTATTTGCTAATTAATAACCACTCATGTGGAGCTCTGAATCTGTGTCTCATTTCGGAGTCTGCTACTGTCCACCTGAGGTCGCATTTCAGTCATGGACAAATGCTTTGAGAGCCTTCATGACTGAATGCAACCCGGGTACTGAAATATGATTGGCTAAACTGACATTGGGCGGGTTAAATGACCAAAACAAAGACAGTCGTTCTGGCACGCAACACACATTTCCAAAGCAGAATATCTGACTTCAGCAATGTTTTTCAGATAAACCAGAATGTTCACTTAGCATGTTTCTAAATATCTGCATTATATTATGCTTTGTTTATGCTTTAGAAGGTTCAAAAACCTACATCCAGCCCCTTTAATAACTATTAATACACAGTAAATTACAAGTATATTGAGCTAAAAGTCTTAGGTAATGATTCATTAATATCAAGAATCATCGGATTCCTCATTTCACTGAAACAATGGAACAAATAAATTAGTTATTATATTTTACAGGCTCTTCAATTTTGTCTTGGAAAATTTAATTTGATGATAAAACGAGCAATAAAAACAGACTCTTAAAATTTAAAAGACTTCTGATCAGATACGTGTAATATTTTAGCATCTGCCTACAGGCTGAGAAAAGTACTCGAATGCAAAACACTCATATAATATTACCAGGGGGCTATTCCGGCTGTAGTGCAAATAAAAGCCCATCAGAGTGTTACATAAATGAAGCACAGCTATATAACGTGTCATATATATGGCGTGCGGTTGAGAGTGGCTGCTACTCAAATGAATACCGAGCGCTGTTTGCTGCAATAAACGTCAGCAGCTGACAATTAGATTGAAATTTACGGCTGACGAGGAGCTGTAGAGCGTCAAAAAAGTCGAATGGCAGAGCAGATTCTCATTAAACTTTTCATTAGGCATTATCTCCATCTGAAAACGCATTGGGAACATTAGAAAGAATGTCACACCACTTCCTATTGTCTCTTCAGAGCAGCGCGTGTCCTAGCCATAAATTACACATTACGCCGGCGGAGCTGTGAAGAAAATGACAAAACCGGGATTATCGGTGTGAAATGTAAGGTTTGGACCTGTCAGAAACTGCCAGCCGTCCAGGACGTGAAAGATTGATTAAAAATCGGTCTGGAAGTGATGTTTGTGAGCTGATCAGCCTGGAAACACTGACACGGGTTTTGGCTTTTCAGTCAATCACAATATTCAGAGGCTTTTTGCCAAGGCGATTTCTCATCTCGTTCCTCTGGATCATCTTTGGCACGTTTCTGCACTTTAATTTGTGTCCGTCTGTGGCTGATATAATTGATTAGATGCCGATTTGGAAATTGCACTAAACATTTATCTAAACAGCTGGACATGCACATGAGGACAAAAGCCACGGCGGGATGTCAAAGCATTTGTTTAGCATAACAGAAGAGGAAAAAATGGTTTGGTGGCACAAATCTGGGGTCTCTTTCACACACATACACATAAAACCAGCCAACTCGAATGATATCACTCGATTGAATTGATCAGTGGTTATCATCTGATAGATATGGGTCAGAAGGGGCCTACTGGCGCATACTGGCTCAGAAGGCTGATATCATCAATCCACATGATTAATCAGCTATATATTACATACGGCTGTGGCTGGAAGTAACAAGAATTAATTAAATACTTTATTAAATTTCCAAATAATTGTATTTTATTAACGTCTACCCCAACCCTATAATAATAATAATAATAATAATAATAATAATAATAATAATAATAATAATAATAATAATAATAATAATTAAATAATAATAATAATAATAATAATAATAATTAAATAATAATAATAATAATAATAATAATACTAATAATAATAATAATAATAATAATTAAATAATAATAATAATAATAATAATAATAATAATAATTAAATAATAATAATAATAATAATTAAATAATAATAATAATAATAATAATAATAATAATAATAATTAAATAATAATAATAATAATAATTAAATAATAATAATAATAATAATAATAATAATAATAATAATAATAATAATGATAATAATAATAATAATAATAATAATAATAATAATAATAATAATAATAATAATTAAATAATAATAATAATAATAATAATAATACTACTACTAATAATAATAATAATAATAATTAAATAATAATAATAATAATAATAATAATAATAATTAAATAATAATAATAATAATAATTAAATAATAATAATAATAATAATAATAATAATAATAATAATAATTAAATAATAATAATAATAATAATAATAATAATAATAATAATAATGATAATAATAATAATAATAATAATAATAATAATAATAATAATAATAATTAAATAATAATAATAATTAAATAATAATAATAATAATAATAATAATAATTAAATAATAATAATAATAATAATAATAATAATAATAATAATAATTATTATTATTATTATTGTTATAATAATAATAATAATAATAATTATTATTATTATTAAGTAGGATTGTTTTTAATTTCTTAATAATTAGCCTACTGTAAATTACAACCAATAATGATTTATATGATTTATAAATGAGATTAAAATCCGTGTTAGCCAAGTGGTTTAATGTTTTAGAAAAGAACATGGAATGCTCTCAATAATATTTGTAAAGGAAACAGGCCCTATATGTGCCGTTTACATATATATTGTATACATATATTTCAATTAATATGGAAAACGAGTGCATGTTTTTACCAAAATTAATATTGGATTTTTTTTAAATGCGTGTGAGTGTAAAACACACTTACTGAGTGTAGAGTAGAACACACTTAAGAAGGATCATGAACTGCATTTTTATATATTCTTTTCTATATAGTAAATTTGGCATCAGCTAATCAATTGCTTTGATTGGGTAATCGTGTGCATATTAAAATAATAGATGAACATTGCTGTGATGTACTTTAAGTGCAATATGGTGGAATGTTATTAAAAAGATTTGAATATTTAGCTCATATCAATTGATCTTCAACAGACAGGTCAATAATGACACAATGGTAAAAGCAGTGTAACTCACTCTTCTGTGCTGCAACATTACTGCCAGATCCATTATAGCACTGCATCATCTATAATTTGCACACTCTCTGAAAAAGCCAATCTACTCAAGGGCATAGATTTGCTCTTGACATTAGTGGGAACCTATGAATCCAACACCAACCTACTCAACCTAAAACACTTCATAAATCAAGCTTGTCCCATGGGGATGAGGAGCTATGTGTGTTTTATTTTTTATTTTTACCTATGGTTATGGTGCGCTAAATAGATTATATAGAATATTTATATTTCATTCATTCATTTACCTTCGGCTTAGTCCCTTTATTCATCGTCACAGCGGAATGAACTGCCAACTTATCCAGCATATGTTTTATGCAGCAGATTCCCTTGCAGCTGCAACCCAGTACTAAGAAACACCCATACACACTCATTCACACACACACTCATACACTACAGTTTATTCAATTCACCTATAGCGTATGTGTTTTGACTGTGGGGCAAACCAGAGCACCTCGAGGAAACCCACACCAACACGACAGAACATGCAAACTCTACACAGAAATGACAACTGGCCCAGCCAGGACTCGAACCAGCAACCTTCTTGCTGTGAGGTGACAGTGCTAACCACTGAGCCACCGTGTCACACACTTACTTCATCTTTTATATATAAAATCACAGGAAAATAAAAGGGTTTCTCCTATCGCTAAGTCATACAAATAAATTCCAATCAATTTTTTTTTGATTGCTGACATTAGTTTGGTGGGCTTAAGCTTCAAAGGTTTAATGCTCACAGAGGCTTTAAAGGCCTATATATTCAAAGTAACCTCTAGACGCCTAGGGAAACAGTGCATTTAGCATGGCTGCTCCTCCAGTCCGACTGCTCCATCACTGCAGCGTCCAGCCTCAAGCCTGAGCCTGTGCTGTTCATTATGGCAGCGTGAGCATGTGGAATATCAATAAGAGTCTGCTCTACACCTCATTAGCAGATCTCCACTGGAGCCCACCAGCATTTCTGGAGCAGCTGACAACAAACACAAACACAGCTGCAACAGGAGGAGTCTGAACTCAAACAGTCAGACATTAGGTTCTGGAACTCCTTACCTACAGGCACCAGGAGTTAGTATTTGACATGTGTGTTTCATGCATAACAATGTACTACACATTACATACTATAGTATACTGTACTATATACAGTGTATGTCCTATACTTTTGCTCTCCTTTAAATTTTTTTCAATTCTTTTTCAATTATTCCCAAGTGATAATTAACAGACCAAGGATTTTTTCACAGTTTGTGCTGTATTATTTATCTGCTTGTCATTGACCGTCTTGTATTTTTTCTTTTGTATTTGATTTGTATTAGTAATTTGTGTATATCTTTGCATAATTGCAATCCAACCAACCAAGCAAAAACCAACCAACCAACCAACCAAAACAAACTAACCAACTGAAACCACCGAACCAATAACAAACAACTAACCTACCAACCAACCAACCAACCAAAACCAACCAACCAACTAAAGCAAACTTACCAAACAAAACCAACCAACCAACCAAAACAAACCAACCCACTAAAACCACCCAAGCAATAACAAACAACTAACCTACCAACCAACCAACCAACCAACCAACCAACCAACCAAAACCATCCAACCAACTAAAACAAACCTACCAAACAAAATCAACCAACCAACCAACCAACCAAAACAAACCAAGCAACTAAAACCACCCAACCAATAACAAACAACTAACCTACCAACCAACCAACCAACCAACCAACCAACCAACCAACCAACCAACCAATCAACCAAAACCAACCAAAACCAACCAACCAACTAAAGCAAACCTACCAAACAAAACCAACCAACCAACCAACCAACCAAAACCAACCAACCAACTAAAACAAACCTACCAAACAAAATCAACCAACCAACCAACCAACCAACCAACCAACCAACCATCCAAAACCAACTAATCAAACCCAACAAAAGCCAACCAAAACCAACAAATCAACCAAAGCCAACCAAAACCATCCAACCAACCAAAACCAACCAACCAAAACCAATCAACAAACTAAAACAAACCTACCAAACAAAACCAACCAACCAACCAACCAACCATCCAAAACCAACTAATCAAACCCAACAAAAGCCAACCAAAACCAACAAATCAACCAAAGCCAACGAAAACCATCCAACCAACCAAAACCAACCAACCAACCAACTAAAGTAAACCTACCAAACAATACCAACCAACCAACCAAAACAAACCAACCAACTAAAACCACCCAACCAATAACAAACAACTAACCTACCAACCAACCAACCAACCAACCAACCAACCAAACAAACCAACCAACTAAAACCACCCAACCAATAACAAACAACTAACCTACCAACCAACCAACCAACCAACCAACCAACCAACCAACCAACCAACCAGCCAACTAAAACCACCCAACCAATAACAAACAACTAACCTACCAACCAACCAACTAAAACAAACCTACCAAACAAAACCAACCAACCAACCAACCAACCAACCAACCAACAAACTAAAACAAACCTACCAAACAAAACCAACCAAGCAACCAAGCAACCAACTAAAACAAACCTACCAAACAAAACCAACCAACCAACCAACCAACTGATCAACCAACCAACCAACCAACCAACCGATCAACCAACTAATCAAACCCAACCAAAGCCAACCAAAACCATCCAACAAATCAAAACCAACTAATCAACCAAAACCAAATAACCAACCAAACAACCGGCCAAGTCCAACCAAAACCAACTAACCAACCTATTAACCAACCAGCCAATCAAATCCAATCAACCAACCAAAACCAACTAACCAACCAACCAACCAAACCCATTCAACCAACCAATCAACAAACTAATTAACCAACCAACCAAAATCAACCAGTCAACCAAAATCAACCAAAACCAAATAACCAACCAAGCAAAGCCAACCAAAACCAACTGACAAACCAAACAAAACCAACCAATCAATCAAGCCCAAATAACCAACCAACCAAACCCAATCAACCAACCAATCAACAAACTAATTAACCAACCAATTAAAATCAACCAATCAACCAAAACCAACCAATCAATCAAGCCCAAATAACCAACCAACCAAAGCCAACCAAAATCAACTGAAAAACCAACCAAAACCAACCAACCAACCAGGAACAAACCAACCAACCAACCAACCAACC
The DNA here is from genome assembly GCF_903798145.1 of Danio aesculapii. Lineage (NCBI taxonomy): Eukaryota > Metazoa > Chordata > Actinopteri > Cypriniformes > Danionidae > Danio > Danio aesculapii. The sequence continues at coordinate 1,341,074 of NC_079455.1, forward strand.
AAAGTCAACTAATCAACTAACCAACTAAAACCAACCAAAGCCAACCAAAACCAACTAATCAACTACCAACCAAAACCAACCAACCAACCAACCAACCAACCAACCAACCAACCAACCAACCAACCAACCAACCAACCAACCAACCAACCATCCAACCAACCAACCAACCAACCAATCAACCAATCTAAAAGGCATGAGAGAGGTGATGTTTGAGATGGAGCTGGAGAGCTGCTGCTCCAGAAGAGAAGATCAGTTAATGAAGCCATTTAGAGATTGCTGATTAGTCACGTTTATACACCCAGAAAGCTCAACTTGGCTAATGTGAAATCAGTCGGATACAAATTCCCACTTGTCTTTATGAAATGATGTATGATATGGCTCTAATTGCCGGCACATTTACAGCACTCGCAGCTTTTTATTCATTTGACACAAGCAAAGAAATGAGCACTTCTTCTTCTTTTCATCCTTTCCCCCCTCTGTTCCTTGAATCTTGAGTTTCATCTTGATTGCCAATACAGCCTACTTGTTCAATACAATGTTTTATTCTGAATTACAGCAGTCTGTTTGGCCTAGTAATGAATTATCTAGCTTTAATAAATTAAACAGAAACTCTCATATATTAAAAATACATTATTAGAAATCTATTTTACGGTGAATACTATTGAAATAGAGGATAAAAGAGAAAGGGTTGTGAATGATTTATAATTATTAATACCTAAGCAGACGAACAATAATTATTTTATGTTACCTGCATTATCTTAGCATTTGGGGGGGGGGGGGGGGGTACATCGACAGAAGTGTTTAAGTCGTTTCAGTGTGGATAATCATCTTCTGGGAAATGATTGAAAACGATAGTGGGGATGTGGATCCTTTTCAGATGTATCCGCATTACTGTAGACACGGTGTCTATATATACAGTAGTAAAGGACATGAGGACTGCTACAGTTATAGCCACTCTTTGTTTCTTCTTGCCTTGACGTGTGGGCTGAACATTCATTCTAAGTGCTTAGTCTTGAAGGTTGTAGGAGTGTGAGGGATAATAGTGAAGGCGGGCTGGAGAGAAGAAGACGGACATGAAGTATGATTATTGTAGAAGCTTACAGTAAATCAGACAAAGGCGACTGGATCAGAGTGGTTTTAGAAATGGCAACCTATACAGACATCTGATGTATGGGGATATATGCTTATGTTCATGTTTGGATTTTGATATAAAATCATATATGTACAAGTACAGTTAACATCAGAATTATTAGCCTCCCTGTTTATTTTTTCCCCCAATTTCTGTTTAACAGAGCAGATTTCTTCAACACATTTCTAATCATAATAGTTTTAATAACTCATCTCTAATAACTGATTTCTTTTCTCTTTGTCATGATGACAGTAAATAATATTAGACTAGATATTCTTCAAGACACTAGTATTCAGCTTAAAGTGACATTTAAAGGCTTAACTAGGTTAATTAGGTTAACTAGGCAGGTTAGGGTAATTAGGCAAGTTATTGTATTACGATGGTTTGTTCTGTAGGCTATCAAAAAAAAAAAATATAGCTTAAAGGGGCTAATAATTTTGTCCTTAAAATGTTTTTTTAAATTAAAAACTGCTTTTATTCTAGCCAAAATAAAACAAATAAGTAATAATGTCTAAGATGAACTGGAGCATTTACCACTTGATGTACTGGTAATGGTTTCACTGGTACTTACTGGTGTTTTACAATTAATGTGTGAATGGTGCTTTTCTGGAAAGGTTATGTAAGGTTGTTGCCCATGTGAACAGCACATCTTTTAATTTATGGCTAAAGTCGTTCCAGTAAATTTACAGTAATTTTACGGTAATTTTACGGTAATTTTATGGTAATTTTACGCCAATTAACTGGTATTACTGTGTGAAAGGGGCTAATCATAACCCTGCTGAAAACTCAATGCATGCTTCAATATAATATGTGACGGTTGTTGTGTTCTTGTTACTATGCTAAGTGGGGTTTTCATTACATTTTAGATATTAATATACATTGCAGAGTTGATATTTACAGGCTGTTCAATTGATGCTATATAATAATAATAATAATAATAATAATAATAATAATAATAATAATAATAATAATAATAATAATAATAATAACAATAATAATAACAACAATAATAATAATAATAATAATAATAATAATAACAATAATAATAATAATAATAATAATAATAATAACAACAACAATAATAATAATAATAATAACAACAACAATAATAATAATAATAATAATAATAATAATAATAACAACAATAATAATAATAACAAAAAAAAAAATAATAATAATAATAATAACAATAACAACAACAATAATAATAATAATAATAATAATAACAACAATAATAATAATAATAATAATAATAATAATAATAATAATAATAATAATAATAATAATAATAATAACAATAACAACAACAACAATAATAATAATAATAATAATAATAATAATAATAATAATAATAATAATAATAATAATAATACGGTGGCCCAGTGGGTAGCATGATCACCTCACAACAAGAAGATCGGTGGTTCGAGTACCAGCTGGGCCCGTTGTCGTTTCTGTGTGGAGTTTGCATGTTCTCCCCGTGTTGGTGTGGGTTTCCTCCGGGTCCTCCGGTTTCCCCCACAGTACAAGGACATGAGGTATAGGTGAATTGGGTAAGCTTAATTGTCAGTAGTGTATAAGTGTGTGTGTGTGTGTGTGTGAATGAGTGTGTATGGTGTTTCCCAGTGTTGGGTTGCAGCTGGAAGGGCATCCGCTGCATAAAACATATGTTGGATAAGTTGGCGGTTCTTTCCGCTGTGGCGACCCTAGATGAAAAAAGGGACTAAGCCGAAAAGAAAATGAATGAATGAATGGACGAATATATATATATATATATAATGGAGAAAAAATGACTTTTATTCCTTTATTTCATTCATGGAGAATGAAGATTGAGGTTGTGATGGTTGTATCTGATATGCTCTCTTTGTAACCTGTGCATACAGCAGATCTCCTCTTATTTATGAATATGGTCAATTTCGAAGTGCTTTAAAAAGAAGTGATCTTGGGAGATTCTCCATTTGTCTGTATTTGGTGCACTGCAGTATTTGACTGCGCTTGTGCAGTACAGATCAGTGGTGCTGAGCTTCTCTGCTTCTGCTTTGGCTATCAATTGTAATCATTTAAAAAATAATAATAATTATTTGACATAATAGTCAATACAGTTAACAATTATGTAGTTATTTGTAGGTCCACATTATATATAGTTTGAGTATTAAATATTTTATAGTTGATATTTAGTTGATATTCAACAATGCAAGTGATGTTTAACAGATTAAGGACATTTTCACTGTAATTCTGATAATTTTTTTCTGGAGAAAGTCTTTTTTGTTTTATTTCGACTAGAATAAAAGCAGTTTTTAATTGCTTTACATCCATTTTAAGCTCAATATTATTAGCCCCCTTCAGCAATATTAGTTTTGGATCGTCTCCAGAACAAACCACTGTTATACAATGACTTGCCTAATTACCCTAATTAAACAACCCAGGCTCATTCTGAAAACGTAGTCCCGCGGACGTTTCTGGAGACCGCGAATTATGTAGCCGGGGGTACGTAAGGCTGCGTTGAATTTTTTTTTAAACGAATGCTACGGGGCGGTGTGACGCCGTTCCTTTTTTGCGCTTACCGGCTGACCCCAGGTGGAGGGCTTACCTGCCGCTACCAGTTTGTCCAGTTAGCTCGTTGTGTACGTCGACTGACTTGAGATGCAGAGAGGAGATGGCGATGACGATGGGGTTCAAATCCGGGGAAGAGTGCTTCCAGAAATCAAGTAAGATTAGATTAGATTATATTCAACTTTATTGTCATTACACATGTACAAGTACAAGGCAACGAAATGCAGTTAGGGTTAGGTTAGTAAGTTAGGGTTAGGTTAGTAAGTTAGGGTTAGGTTAGTAAGGGTTAGCTTAGTAAGTTAGGGTTAGGTTAGTAAGGGTTAGGTTAGTAAGTTAGGGTTAGGTTAGTAAGACAAAAAAAGAATCCAAAAAATAAAATGACCGAGTGAATAACAGGGAGAGAATGTGGTAAAAATCAGACGAGGGCTTTTCTTTTTCTGGACGGCTTTTGTAAATCGTTGGTTTGGTTTAGTGGACATAAGTGGGTTAGGTAAGGAGGACGGTGGGTCTGTCAATTGGTCTGCCGGCCAGTCAGTCATCCAGTCGTTCAGTCAGTCAGACAGACGTTCAGTCGACAGCGGCCTCTGGTGGGTTTACGCAAGAACAGCGGGCGCGAACGGCACTCGCGAGAGAAATTTGAGATAGGAAAAAGCGCACGCAGCGGCCTCTCGCAGATTCGCCAAAACAAAAACTGCAAAAATACGTACCTCCCAGGACATATTTCGCGGTCTCCAGAAACGTCCACAGACCTACGTTTTCAGAATGAGTCTGAGTTGCGTTTAAACTAGTTACACCTTTAAATGTCACTTTAAGCTGAATGCTAGTATCTTGAATAATATCTATTTAAATATTATGTGCTGTCATCATGACAAAGATAAAAGAAATCAGTTATTAGAAATGAGTTATTAAAATTATTATGATTAGGAATGTGTTGAAGAAATCTGCTCCCTGTTAAACAGAAATAAAAAAAAACTTGGTTAATGATTAATTGTGAGGAATCTTTGCCCAGCACTAGTAATAATATAATAAATAATACCATATTTTGCATAGTGACTAATCAGCCTTCACCAGGGCCTTTGCATTTTTTAAATCAAAAGCAAGGCCTTTAAAACAGATTGAATCGTTTTAAATAGCAATCTCATGCCAAATGAGATTTAAAATGCGCTTTCTGTGTAATTTCTAGAACAGTGGTGCATGAAAAGCGTCTGCGCTCCATCAAGAGCATGTGTTAGGCGTGTCAGAAATGCATTATCCGGCGGCCGATTGCAGAAAGTTTCTCATCCCGCGCTGCACCTGATGCTCAGGCCATTCATTCACAGGACATCGGATGAAGCCAGAAAAAAAGAAAGCTGATGTGGACTCAATAAGCGATAATCTCTTCACTTCAGCTGGCGTGAAGATCCGCCGTGAACGAGCTGCCGAAGGAGATCCAGCTGCGATGCTTCTGCTTTATCTTCCTCTTTCCTGTCAGCATCGCTTTTTTTTCAGGGCTTCATTTAATTCACATTTAATATGCGATTCATTTGGCGCTTGTATTGTGGCAATGACAGGTCAATCCTGTGATCTCATTATACAAAACAAAACCTGTCACTTTCCTGGGTCCTTTATTATGCAAAATTCACTGTTTAAACACAGTTGCATGGAAACACCGTGCGAATATATCCAGCCTCTAATGGTAAACATGAATTAATTGTATTGTTTATAATCACACTTGATAATAACACTTTGATTGACATTCCCCCTTTGTATGATGTCATCAGAGGGGGAAAGCCCTGCCCACTAGTGCCCATCTCTCCCTAATTAGCATAAACAGGAGCCCTGAGTGAGAAGCAGCCATCTGTCCATTAGCCATTAGAGTGCATGAGCTGCTGGAGATAATGTCAGCGTAGACTAAGAGGATTATAGATGTGGAGTTATAGATGAAGCACAATTAAACAGCGACAGGAGTCTCCATAGACATGAAGCACACAAAGAATTACAAAGTGACTAGTTACTGCACCCTAATTAAATCATCAGTAATTCCTCACGCCATAGAATTAAGACATTTTAATGGGTTCATGCATAGCAAATCAACTGTACAGGTCAAATGAAATAAACAGCTAAATAATACTGTTGAAACAAATGTGTAAGCCAGTGTATATGCATACTAGGAAAGGTGAAAAGTTATTTGGAGTTATCATTCGTGCTATTATCAAGCCATTGACTATGACTTTTAGCTTAATAAACGACTAATTAGCTGTTTATTAATAGTTAGTCAGGTGGTAGTTGGGTTTAGGTATTGATTAGGGATGTAAAATAAGATCAATAGCACAAACTGTGACGTTAAAGTGTTTTATCCCTGTTTTATTATTTGCGCACATGGCTGATATTTGAATATTAATTAGATTATTAGTCATTTAATATATATGGTTGGCCATTGTTATGGCATTGTGTGCATCCGCAATAGTCACAGCTCAGAATCTGCAACTTCCATGTCATTATTTGCATGTGTTTTTAAGTGTTTGAGTATTCCAAACTAGTTTAACGCATCCAGGCACAAGAAAGTGTGCTCTTTGCAGCTTAAATAAAATTAATTGTATTGAATTATTGAAATGATGAAGATTATACGGTTATTTTACGTTTAATTATTTATTTTCTATACCTGAATACTATATATATATATATATATATATATATATATATATATATATATATATATATATATATATATATATATATATATATATATATATATACATATATATATACATAAATATATATATATATATATATACACACACACACACACACACACACACACACACACACACACACACACACATATATATATATATATATAATATATATATATATATATATATATATATATATATATATATATATATATATATATATATATATATATATATATATATACATATATATATACACATTCTTGTGCATCAATCCAGCATTTAATAATAATTTCTGAATGACTCTGAGACACTGACAATAATATTTCAAGAATTTTAAGAATAAATAACCACAGCCTTAGTTAACTCCTTCTAAACTTTGACTGATTCTTCTACAGTAAAATAAATAAAAATAAATAAATATATTAAATAAATATATTTATCTATGGGCGACATGGTGGCTCAGTGGTTAGCATTGTCACTTCACAGCAAGACGGTTGCTGGTCCGAATCTCGGCTGGGCCAGTTGCCATTTCTGTGTGGAGTTTGCATGTTCTGCAAAACAGTGAACTTTTTTAGACGTTTTCAGATCATCACCCCTGCTCTTGTTTACTCAACGCTTCCTGTTGTTTCATGATGGCGAAAAAAAACAAAGAAAAAAACGAGGATTTTCTTCAAATATAAGCCGCAGCATGTTTTTGATCTAGTCTCATCATTTAAACAGCAGCTCTACGGTGTACGTGTTATTTGCCGGATTACTCGCAGAGCACGTCGCAGCATTAATAAACAACAGTGAAAGGGGAAAAAAAGACTTACCGAAGACAGTGCGTGCCGGCACAGACTCGCGGTTCAGCCAGAAGGAGACCTGAGATAATATGACGGTCATTATGCAGGGCAGATACGTCTGGATCACGAAATAGCCAATTTTCCTTTTCAAATGGAAATATGTTGTCATCACCACATATTCTCCTATATGAGGCATGAGAGAGAAAGAGGAGAGATGCATTATTGAGGAGACAACACATCAAAAAAGTTGTGAAAAGAGAAAAAAAAATGACAACAACCAATCAGAGTAAGAATGTCTGCACAGGTTTTGACTCATTCACAGTGTTTTAAAGTGCACCTATTATGCAAAAATCCCTTTTAAACCCAGTTGTGTGTCAGCAGTGTGTGAATATAACCAGCTTCTAATGGTTAAAATTAAATAATTCAATTTTTTATCATCCCATGTGTGAAGTCCAGTCTGCAGAAACACTTTGATTGACATTCTCCCTTTGTAATGACATCAGAGGGGGAAAGCCCCGCACACTAGTGACCATCTCTCCCTCATTAACATAAACAACCCTGAGTGAGAAGCAGCCATTTTGAATCTGCCACTCTGCTGACACAGGCATTTGTAGCTCCGCCTTATTTTAAAAAGAGCACAATCTCATTTGAATTTAAAGTGACAGTGACCAAAATGCCATAATTTGGATGAAAGCCTAAAAGGGTCAGTTTCAGAGAGTTAGAGAACATTATCTGTGAACTACTTTGAGCTGAAACTTCACATACACACTTTGTAGGGACATCAGGGACTTATTTTACATCTTGTCCACTTTAAAAACTAAATGTTTACACCAGTTTTTTTTAAGTAGAAGTAATAAGATCTGAAAGATAGTTTTCATTTTATACTTTCACTTAATGTCATTCCATGAATACATGGTTTAAAAACATAGCTAATTAAAAGAGCATTTTCCAACCAACCAACCAAACAAACAAACAAAAAAAATCAAACAACTAACCAACCAACCAACCAACCACCATCCAACCAAACAACAACGAAACAACAAAAGACAGCAAAACAAACAAACAAATAAATAAACAAACAAACAATCAACAAACAGCCAACAACCAAACAACCGAACAACCAACTAAACAGCCCAACCAAACAAACAAACAAAATAACCAAACAACCAAGCAAACAAACAAATCAACTAACCAAGCAAACAATCAACTAGACCTACCAACCAAACCAACCAACCAAGTAACCAACCAAACAAGCAACAACCAACCAAACAAATCAATTAACCAAACAAACAACCAACCAAACAACCAAGCAAACGAACAACCAACCAAACAACAAAAAACAACCAACCAACCAACCAACCAACCAACCAACCAACCAACCAACCAACCAACCAACCAACCAACCAACCAACAACCAAGCAACCAACCAACCAACCAACAACCAAGCAAACTAACAACCAAACAACCAACCACACAAAAAAACAACCAACCAACCAAACAACCAAGCAAACGAACAACCAACCAAACAACAAAAAACCAACCAACCAACCAACCAACCAAGCAAACGAACAACCAACCAAACAACAAAAAACCAACCAACCAACCAACCAACCAAACAACAAAAAAACCAACCAACCAACCAACCAACCAACCAACCAACCAACCAAACAACAAAAAAACCAACCAACCAACCAACCAACCAACCAACCAACCAACCAACCAACCAAACAACAAAAAAACCAACCAACCAACCAACCAACCAACCAACCAACCAACCAACCAACCAAGCAAACGAACAACCAAATAGCCAACAACCAAGTAACCGAACAACTGAACAATCAACCAACCAACCAAACAAACAAAATAACCAAACAACCAAGCAAAAAACAAAAAACAAATCAACCAACCAAGCAAACAACCATGCAAACAATCAACCAATCCATACAACCAACCAACCAAGCAACCAACCAACCAACCAACCAACCAAGCAATCAACCAAATCAACCAAATAATTCAAGCAAACAAATCAACCAACCAACAAATCAAGTAACTAACCAACCAAACAACCCAACCAAACAAATCAATCAACCAACCAAACAAGCAACTAACCAACCAACCAAACAAACAACCAAGCAAACGAACAACCAAACAGCCAACAACCAAGCAACCGAACAACCGAACAATCAACCAACCAACCAACCAACCAACCAACCAACCAACCAACCAACCAACCAACCAACCAACCAACCAACTAACCAACCAACCAACCAACCAACCAACCAACCAACCAACCAACCAACCAACCAACTAACCAACCAACCAACCAACCAACTAACCAACCAACCAACCAACCAACCAACTAACCAACCAACCAACCAACCAACCAACCAACCAACCAACCAACCAACCAACTAACCAACCAACCAACCAACCAACCAACTAACCAACCAACCAACCAACCAACCAACAACTTTATAAATAAAAAGACTTTGTTATGTGCCCACTCACTGTGTAAAGTCCCACTCCCAAACATTTCCAGAGCTTCCCCTATGTGTCCAACATGCACAATAATTCAAAGTAAACATCAGTTTTGTTAATAATTTAAAATATAAAATATCCATGACACCTGACTGTCTATTAGCCCTGTCAAAAGATCATAGACATCTCTGAGCTTCAAGAGTGGGTTCATTAAAGGAAGATGAAAGAGTTTTAGTAATATTACACAGGCCAACCAAGGCTAATGCATCAGTTGCAGCATTGATTTTTTATTTGCCAACATCAGTAAGCAAGTCTAAATATTTAAGCACAGAGATCTACTCTGACCTTCAAATTAGAGGATACGATTCTGTCAAGCCAACATACAGTAAGATTGGCTTAAAATATGATGCATTTGTTAATCAAGATTAAAGCGTCAATAATTTCCATGAGATAGATCTTTTTTTAAATGTTTTTTTTAGTTATGTTTAGTGATTAGTTCATTATTGATTAGTAGGTCTGGAACTGGAATCTGCGCACACAGAAATCTGCAGGTTTTTATGCCATCATAAAGTCTATTTTTTATTTGTGTAAATGTGTGTACATTTATATTTCTTCAGTTTTTTAATTAATGTTACTAATATTATTGACTAATATAAAAATCTGTATATGATTTGTTTACAATACAGTTTCTAAAGTCATATTTTCTGTCTTTTAGTAGATCTATTATTATATGAGAGACTTTGTTTACCAAAAAAGTCAATCTAATTTGATTTGCATTGTAAACATTAAATAAAAGTTTAAAAGGTAGTTTTTTTATTTAACATGTTCAGTTTTAGTTACAGTACTCCCAAAATCATTCCAAATAAATCCTACTGCAGAACTACAAAATTCTCTGCAGACATAGCAAAAAATGTCCACTCTGTCTGGCCCTGGTTATTAGTTATTGATTAGTTATTATTTTTTTGAGTTCACAGTAAAAAATGCTGGATCAACAAATTTTAGTGGATTGAACATAATATAGGGGTGACGCATTGGCGCAGTAGGTAGTGCTGTCGCCTTATAGCGAGAAGGTCGCTCGTTCGAGACTGGGCTGGGTCAGTTGGCGTTTCTGTGTGGAGTTTGCATGTTCTCCCTGTGTTCGCGTGGGTTTCCTCCAGGTGCTCCAGTTTCCCCCACAAATCCAAAGACATGCGGTACAGGTGAATTCGGTAAGCTAAATTGTCCATAGTGTATGTGTGTGAATGGATGTTTCCCAGTGATGTGTTGCAGCTGGAAGGGCTGGATAAGTTGGCGGTTCATTCCGCTGTGGTGACCCGGGATTAATAAAGGGACTGAGCTGAAAAGAAAATGAATGAATGAATGCACATAAAATAATTGTCCAAAAAAATATATATTTAAAAATTGTTATTTCAGCTCATTGGAAGTATGTAGACTGAACAAAGAGCAAATGTCATTTTTTTTAGTGTAGTTATTTTGTTGTTTATTGATTTTATTTTTTATTCATGATGGAAGTTGAGTGGGCAAACTTATTTTTTTCTGTTCAGTACTTATTTAAAAACCAACAAAACAAGCAACAACAAAACAAACAACCAAAAAAATCAATCAACCAACCAAATAAATCCATCAACCAACCAACCAAACAAACAAACCAATCAACCAACCAACCAAATCAATCAATCAATCAACCAACCAAATCAATCAATCAACCAACCAAATCAATCAATCAACCAAACAAATCCATCAACCAACCAACCAAACAAACAAACCAATCAACCAACCAACCAACCAAATCAATCAATCAACCAAACAAATCCATCAACCAACCAACCAACCAACCAAATCAATCAATCAATCAATCAACCAACCAAATCAATCAATCATTCAATCAACCAACCAAATCAATCAATCAATCAACCAACCAAATCAATCAATCAACCAAACAAATCCATCAACCAACCAAATCAATCAATCAACCAACCAACCAACCAACCAACCAACCAACCAACCAACCAACCAAATCAATCATTCAATCAATCAATCAACCAACCAAATCAATCAATCAACCAACCAAATCAATCAATCAATCAACCAACCAACCAAATCAATCAAAAAAATCTATCAACCAACCAAACAATCAATCAACCAACCAACCAACCAACCAACCAACCAACTAACCAACCAACCAACCAACCAAACAACCAACCAACCAATCAACCAACCAACCAACCAACCAACCAACCAACCAACCAACCAACCAAATCAATCAATCAATCAATCAACCAACCAAATCAATCAATCAACCAACCAAATCAATCAATCAATCAACCAACCAACCAACCAAATCAATCAATCAACCAAACAAATCCATCAACCAACCAACCAAATCAATCAGTCAATCAACCAACCAACCAATCAACCGAACAAATCAATCAACTAACCAAACAATCAATCAACCAACCAACCAACCAACCAAATCAACCAAGCAAACAAATCAATCAACTAACCAAACAATCAATCAACCAACCAATCAACCAACCAACCAACCAACCAACCAAATCAACCAACAAACCAAATCACCAAACATCCAACCAACCAACCAACCAACCAACCAACCAACCAACCAACCAACCAACCAACCAACCAATCAACCAAACAAATCCATCAACCAACCAACCAACCAACCAACCAACCAACCAACCAACCAACCAAACAAATCAATCAACTAACCAATCAACCAACCAACCAAAAAATGTGAATCACAGAATACAGGAAACTGCAAATTCCTCCTTCCCCTTGGCATTTTAAACAGAGTGTGAAGAGGTAGAGATGAAAATATTCCCCAAGGAAATGGGACACCATTACTACACACACATCATCATATGTCATCACTAGCTCATATGTCATACGAGATGTGATGATGTCATCTGCAATACAGTCATCAGTCCGGAAGGCACAAGTGTAGTTACGTCTAACAGATTACTTGATCCATTAATTTGGTTTGCGCTGTTTTTGGAATTTAGAAAAGCTGATTTTTCTTTACAGATACATAACATACGACTGGTGGATCATGCTGCAATATGGACACAACTGTACTGTGCGTTTACAGTGCTCATATTTATGGATATTACCATGAGACAAGAACATTAATATTTTTCCAGATGTGCTGTAAAGAGCTCAGTTTCTGCCTGGATTCCATATTTAACTGTATTTGCTGAAATCAGTGCTGCAATCAAAAACCAGTGATGTGTTTGATTCAGCATAGCGGGAACTTACATGATATGAAATGAGAACTGCAGAGTCGAGCATTTTTAATTAGGTCCTCGCTCCATTCAGCTCCCTTTTAGCCAAAGACGTCTGCGATTGGCATTAAAAACAGTGTGCTATAAGGTACAAGTTCAGTTTTTGAATTTGGCATCCTACCGCACAACACGGCATGTTTGCTATTGCAACTGGGGGCCGGTGTCACTTTACCCTTAAACCCAACCCTGTGTCAATGTTTGAATGACTAAACACCACATTAAATATGATTTTTAAGCATTTTGTATTATGAGGACGCAAGTCCTGTCCTCGTAAACCACAATAATAGAGTACAACTAGGTCATTCCAATGTCATTTTGCAATTTTTTTACATCCTTCTAAACCCCATACACAGGTAGACACACAAACACACACACTACCATTTGATTTTATTGACATCTAGTGCATGCATACTAATGTACTCATACTAAAACAATTGAATATCTTTCAAAAGGCAAAACTATTCTCTGATTTAAATGCTTTGTAATACAGGACGAGCTGCATGGATCACATTATTTCTAGAGTGCAACATACTCATTACACAGAAGAAAGCCTATGGCATTTTCTGAAAGATCTATTTCTGATGACAGAATTTTCATTTTTAGGTGAAATACTCCTTTTAACAGGACCCGAGGTTGAAATTGTAATCTCTGTGGGAAAAAAAAGCAATTTTCAACTGAGTTAGCGTTCTGTCCCTGCACCGAGAGGTAGAGCGGAAGACAATTAAAATGACAAAATGAAGAATAAACAGATGCTCCCGGTGCTTTAGAAACAAACACCGGGGCATTCGTCTTTTCCATCGAAGCAGACGGGCACAGTGAAATAGGTGTCTCATCCGAAGGCGAGTCGATACTAAAACCTTTCACCAGCTTTTTAACCACGTCTTAATAGTGTCTGTCTGGAAATAATCACTGCCTCAGAATCTGCCCTAGACATGGGCTTTTTACCATCGCAGACTCAATAGATGCTTGACAATAAAAGCTCTGAATAGCAGAGAAAGTGTCCTCTTAAAGACACGAAAATGCAAAGTTATTCAAATACATACACTCTATATGCAATTTATACATCCTATCCTACACTGCGCCACTCGATTTCACACAAAGCGCTGGCTCCAATCTTACCGGGAACCTGTTGTGCTGGAAACTATGGACGAGTTGTGGGTGTCAGCAATAAAAGAGGTTTAGAGGCCACTGCTGTAATCAGAATTTTACAGACAGAACTATACGGAGATGAAAAACTGCAAATGGTTGATGAAGAAAAAACAAAAAAGAGCAGACTCTGAATCTCAGAGGTGACAGGAGTTCTCCACTGCCGACCATTAAAGCCGTTTTTGTGCGGAGTAGAGTGGAAAGATTATCGTAATATCACTTCAGGGAAACACAAAACGTTTTATGAGGTCTATGAATTATCTACACGGCCAAGGTCGGAAACATCTTAATTTACACCTTTTCAGAAGCTGCTTTGTGTGGCTGTATAGTTCAGTAAGTAGTGCTGCTTAACATAAAAGATCATAATTCGATTCATTAATTAGGTCATTTTTTAAAGCTATAATTCGCTATTTTAACAAATCATTAACTATTCGCGCTATTCACTGGACTGTGAAAACAACTTGCTACCCTATTTTCTTTTTTAGGTGAATCAAATTAACTTTTCTAGTCATCTCAACTTACATCAATCAAACTGACTAATAATTAACTTAAAATAACTTAAAATATAATTTTTATAATATGTTTATATTCTTATTTTTATAACTTAAAACATTTTGTTGAATCCTGATTAGGTTATTCAGATATGTTACATAAGTAACATTAAAAATGTTGTCTTGACTTTTTGTCATTACATTTTTTTAAAGTTTGTTTATTAATATTTATTAAGGTAGTAGTTGGGTTTAGGTATTGGGTAAAATTAAGATGATGCAGAATATATCACCTGCTTCGAATGCTATCAGTCGATTGAATGGGCGTTATCAGTAGTTATCAGCTGATAGATATGGGCCAGTAGGGGCCTTCTGCACCTACTAGTACTTCTGCACTCAGAAGGCTGTACAACACTTTTTAGTTTTACATGACTGTGACGGTTGTGTTTAGGGTTGGTGTAGGGGTAGACGTTAATAAAATACAATTATTGGGAAATTTAAGAAACAGTATAAATAATTCTCGTTAACTTCCGGCCGAAGCCGTATGATATATATATATAGCTGATTAACCATGTGAATGGATGATAAAAGCCTTCTGACTGTACCAGTAGGCACAGAAGGCCCCTACTGGCCCATATCTATCAGCTGATGACCACTGGTAACGCCCATTCAATTGAGTGATAACATTCGAATCAGCTGAATATGTACTTAATAAGCATAAATATACTTAAGTATCTTAACACTGGTAATAAGCCACTAGTTAATAGTGAGAATTTGTACTTAAAATAAAGTTTTACCAGTAATTACCAGTTATTTTTATTTATTTTTATTAATTTTTTTGTTCATTCCTGCTGTTTTTTTTCCGTTGTTATGGTTACCTATTGATTATGCTCACCTGTGCCTTGTTTAGTTACTTCAATATACATCCTTCACTATTTTATTGCCATTTAATACCAGTAATTAATTTAGAGTTTTTTTAAATCAATTTTTTCAGTGAGTAAACTCTTTGTGTTAAAAGCAACACATTGGTCATTATTCCACATAAAACCACTGTGACTTAAAACTGTTAAGTTAACTTAATTTGTATGGTTACGCACATACAGTTGAAGTCAGAATTATTAGCCTCCCCTCTTTTCCCAGAATTTTTATTTCTTTTTTAAATATTTCCCAAATGATGTTTAACAGGGCAAGGAAATTTTCACAGTATGTCTGATAATATTTTTTCTTCTGGAGAAAGTCTTATTTGTTTTATTCTGACTAGAATAAAAGTAGTTTTTGATTTTTTTAAAAACTGTAAGTATGTAGGTAGGAAGGCTTGTAAGTAGGCAAGTAACTACTGTGTGTAGGTAGGTAAGTAGGTAGGTGGTAAGTAAGTAAGTAGGTAGTAAGTAGGTATGTAGGTAAGTAGGTAAGAAGGCGAGTAAGTATGTAGGTAAGTATGTAAATAAGTAGGTAGGTAGGCAGTATTACCGTACTACAACTGAGACAGCAGATGAGGCATTAGATTTGAGCTATATTGTATATTTTATTTCACTAAAAATAATACATAAAGACTATATTATGTCATGTTGCAAATGCAGCTTATAGTTGTTTTTTAACCTCCTAGCTGTGTAAAGACAGCTTATAAACACTAGCGAGTAACTGTCATTTGAAAGCATTCATTTAGTGTAATTTCATAAAAAGAATGCATTAAACAATAATGCATTTAGTCACGCTTCCTGATCCGTACATACATTTCCTAATAAGAGATTTCTTTCCTTTTTTCTGAGTAATTCAAGCTTGAAATACCACCTAATTGCAGACATGTTTTTGCCATTCACACAGAATGCATTCTTGCGTTTAAACAGCTGGACGGAGAACAACAGAGCGGAAGAGAGGCAGATGTTGAAAAAAAAGGCAATAACCAAAGACGTCCGTCTGACATGTGTGTAAAGCAGTGCTTCACAAACATGTTGCTGGAAAACATTCAACACTGTGCATTCTGCTCTAACCAATAATCACACTCATGCTAGATTCACAGGGGCGTGATCGTCATGACAACAGCCAATGTTATCATGACGCAACACTCAAAAAAAGGTGTCTTTTGACAGCTAGTCAATAATGAATACACTTGCGCCACACATTCTCTATTGGAGACAGGTCGGGACTGCAGGCAGGCCAGTCAAGTACATGCATCCTCTTCCTCCACAGCCAAGTGTTAATTTTTAATACAAAAGATGTTGCTTTTCTGATGCAAATTACTATTAAGTGCAAGGGTATACATACATACTTGCCTACTTACTTGCCTTCTCACCTACATACATACTTACTACCTATTTACAACCTACCTACTTACCTACTTACATGCCTTCTTACTTACCTTCTTACCTAATTACTTACCAACTTACTTACCTACTTATCTACCTACTTACTTATCTACTTTCCTAGATACTTACTTGCCTTCTTACTTACTTATTTACCTACATGCGTACTACCTATTTACGTACCTACTTATCTACCTACACTCTCAGAAATAAAGGTACACGAGCTGTCACTGGGGTGGTACCTTTCCAAAAGACACAAATTTGTACCTAAAAGGTCCATATTAATACCTCAAGGGTACCTTTTTAGTACCTAAAAAGTACAAAAGTGTTTCTCTTAAAATTTGTAGGTACTAATATATACTTTTGTGGTATTAATATGGAACCTTTAAGTACAAATGTGTACCTTTTAAAATAGTACCACCCCAGTGACAGCACAGGTACCTTTATTTCTGAGAGTGTACCTACATACCCACTTTCCTACATACTTACTTGCCTTCTTTCTTACTTACTTACATATTTACCTACTTACCCACATACTTGTCAACTTACCTACTTACTATCTACTTACTACCTACCTACTTATCTACCTACTTACCTACTTTCCTACATATTTTCCTTCTTACCTACTTACTACCTACTTACATACTTACTTACTGACATACTTACTTGCCTACTTACCTACTTTTCTACTTACTACCTCCTTACCTACGTACTTACTTTCCTACATACTTACTTGCCTTCTTTCCTACTTACTTACATATTTACCTACTTACCTACATACTTACTTACCTACATACTTGTCTACCTATACACTATTACCTACTTACTTACCTGCATACTTACTTGCCTACTTACCTACCTACCTACTTAGTAACTACTTACTATCTATTTAATACCTACCTACTTAACCACTTATCTACAAACTTACTTACTTACCTACCTGCTACCTACATACCAACTTATTTACCTACTTTCCAGCATACTTGCCTTCTTACCTACTTACTTACTTACCCACTTACTACCTACATACTATATAATTACTAACTCACTAACCTACAAATTTACTTTCTTACACATTTAAATGAATTCATAAATGAAATAATAAATAAAAAAATATGACAAAATTAACTAAATTAAATAAATAACAAAAATAACTTAAATAAAATAAATAAACATCTTAAATAACAATAATAAATAAATAAATAAATAAATAAATAAAT
>NC_079455.1:1364143-1406643 GCF_903798145.1 Danio aesculapii
GAAGAAAAAAAGAGTTGCCTAAAGTGTTAAACGTTCATATGTACACGCACATACATGTACTCACGCATACAGACACACACTCACAAAGATACGTGCACACACACGCTTGCGTACACTCAAACATGATCACATGTATGTACATACCAGACAGACAAGCACATACACGTACATACATACACACACAAACACGCACACACACATTCAACACAACACATGCACACACACGCAACACAAGCACACAGGCACAAGCATGAACTGTATGCACACACAGACACACACGCTCACACGCACATACATACATATACAGTACATGTGCGCACACACACACGCCCACACGAGCGGCAGAGAAGCTGGCGGGCTCAGCACTGGAAGCATAACTCTCTCAGCAGGCCGAGGTTTGCTAATTAAATTTTGATGGACGCAGAGGAAAGTTATTGTTTTATTGGTCTGGAAGGTCATTAATCAAACACCACACACACATCAAACACAGAGCCGCTTCACACACTCATAATCAACTGCATTATTCCCCGCTCAAACACACGTCTGCATTGTGTGTCTGACATCAGTGTGTGTTTACAGCGAGTCTGGCTGAAAAGGTCAGCAGCGTCACACAAACTCAGCGCATTATTGACCTTATTCGGCAATGTCAAGTGCACTCCTGATTGGTCTAGAGCTTTCCATTCACTCGCCTATGGGAGAAAAGACTAGGAGGAATAAAAGACCACAGACAACGCTCAAGCTACTCGCTCTACAAACACACACACACACACACACACACACACACACACACACACACACACGCACACGCACACACACACACACACACACACATTCATGAATAAACATACAAAGAAGAAGAATTCATCAGGGGTCGCCACAGCGGAATGAACCGCCAACTATTCCAGCATATGCTTTAAATTGTGAGGTCCTGGAACAGATCTGGATTACGGATCCCAGAGGAGGGAGAGGTGTCACAGACGGAAGTGAAGCCTGCGGGAGGAGCAGGACGAAAGTGAAGACTGAGGGGTGGGGGCAGGTGGTGTTATTGCGGACAAAAGTGAAAACCAAGGGGTGTGGGCGGGTGGTGTTATCGCGGACACAATGAAGACAGAGGGGTGGGGGGTTGGGCAGGGGTGGACAGTGTTATCATGGACAAAAGTGAAGATCCGGGGGTGTTGGCGGATGCTGTTATTGCAGACGAAAGTGAAGACTGGGGGTTGGGGCAGGTGGTGTTATTATGGACGAAAGTAAAGACCAGGAGGGTGGGGGTGGGTGGTGTTATTTATAAGTGAAAGTAAAGACCGGGGGTTGGGGGCAGGTGGTGTTATCACGGACAAAAGTGAAGACAGAGGGGTGGGGGTGGGTGGTGTTATCACGGACAAAAGTGGAGATCGGGGGGTTGGGGCGGGTATATTTTTGTAGACTAAAGTGAAGACCAGGGGTGGGGGCAGGTGGTATTATTGCGGATGAAAGTAAAGACCGGGAGTTGGGGGCAGGTGGTGTTATCAATCGGCGAAAGTGAAGACCGGGGGTGGAGGCAGGTGGTGTTATCAATCGGCGAAAGTGAAGACAGAGGGGTGGGGGCGGGTGGTGTTATCACGGACAAAAGTGGAGATCGGGGGGTAAGGGCGGGTGGTGTTATTGTACACTAAAGTAAAGACCAGGGGCGGGGGCAGGTGGTGTTATTACAGACGAAAGTAAAGACCAGGAGGGTGAGGGTGGGTGCTGTTATTGTATGCGAAAGTAAAGACCGGGGGTTGGGGCAGGTGGTGTTATCAATCGGCAAAAGTGAAGACCGGGGGTGGGTGGTGTTATCACGGACAAAAGTGAAGGCAGAGGGGTGAGGGCGGGTGGTGGTATCATGGTCAAAAGTGAAGACAGAGGGGTGGGGGCGGGTGGTGGTATCATGGTCAAAAGTGAAGACAGAGGGGTGGGGGCAGGTGGTGTTATCACGGACAAAAGTGAAGACAGAGGGGTGGGGGCGGGTGGTGGTATCATGGTCAAAAGTGAAGACAGAGGGGTGGGGGCGGGTGGTGGTATCATGGTCAAAAGTGAAGACAGGGGGGTGGGGGCGGGTGGTGGTATCATGGTCAAAAGTGAAGACAGGGGGGTGGGGGCGGGTGGTGTTATCGTAAGCGAAAGTGAAAACCGGGGGTTGGGGGCAGGGGGTGTTATCAATCGACGAAAGTGAAGACCGGGTGAGGGGGGCGGGTGGTGTTATCACGGACAAAATTAAAGCCTGGGGGATGGAACACCAGGGGATGGGCGGGTGGTATAATTGTGGACAAAAGTGAAGACCAGGTGGTGGGGGTGGGTGGTGTTATTGTGGACAAAAGGGAAGACCGGGGGGTGGGGGCGAGTTGTGTTATCGCGGATGAAAGTGAAAACCGGGGTGGGGGCGGACGGTGTCATCATGGACAAAATTGAAGCCAGGGGGATGGAACACCAGGGGATGGAGCGGGTGGTGGACGAAAGTGAAGACCAGGTGGAACACGCACACATGGACATGACCTACGCATGCACATAAACATCGCAAAACACGCACATACACAAGCATGCACACAAGCACAAGATATGTACGCACGCGCACACACAAAACATGCGGGACGTTCTCCAGTGTTTGTTTCAGCGCAGGGCCAAAGTCCTTTTGCTTCTACACTCAGCAGCTGGTTAATGAGCGAACGCGGAGCTCGTGTGTGTTTGGAGTTTTCTAGCCATTACGCATTAGCTTCAATTATAATTCATCACGACCTGCAGTCATGTAAAAAGCTTGTTCTGCTGGTGTGAAATGAACCTTTTACCTGTTTACCGGAGCAAAAAAATGGAAAAGAAATAAGCAGAAGAAGAATAGCAACAGGGAAACGGAGATGAAGCTTTATACTGTCTGTGCTAATGATGCCGAAGTCTACAGACAAAACTCAAAGCTGCACTTTCCCCTGTGCTGATGTTGAGTTTACAGCTAAGAAAAGCATCTCATGCTCAATGAACAATGTTGAGCTGACAACAAGACTTTATTCTAGGATGCATAAACTTCAAAATAATTAAAATTCATATCAAAATCTGTTTTATTTATGTTGTGTATGTTTATATATATTGTGTTTTTGCATAATATATTTTGTAAAAAAAGAGGAAAAACAATTAATCGTTGTATGGGTGCTGTAATGCTCAAATAATTTTCCATGTCGGTGCCAGTGGTGTAGCGGTTAGTGTGTCGACACATGCACTCCAGTGCTCACGGTGACCCGAGTTCAATTCCCGCCTCATGGTCTTATGCTGATCAATACTCTACACCAGGGGTCACCAAACTTGTTCCTGGAGGGCCGGTGTCCTGCAGATTTTAGCTTCAACTCTAATCAAACACACCTGAACAAGCTAATCAAGGTCTTACTAGGTATACTTGAAACACCCAGGCAGGTGTTTCGAGGCAAGTTGGAGCTAAACCTTGGAAGGACACCAGCCCTCCAGGACCGAGATTGGTGACCCCTGCTCTACACTTTCCTATCCATTAAAGGTGAAAACCTCCAAAAAAATAATAATAATTTTCCATTAAAAACGCGTGAAGGTCACGTGACCCTCAGGAAGAATGCTCACTCTCAGAAATAAAGGTACGCGAGCTGTCACTGGGGTGGTACCTTTTCAAAAGGTACACATTTGTACATAAAGGTCCATATTAATACCTCAAGGGTACATATTAGTACCTAAAAAGTACAAAAGTGTTCCTCTTAAAATTTTTAGGTACTAATATATACTTTTAAGGTACCAATATTGACCCTTCAAGTACAAATGTGTACTTTTTGAAAAGGTACCACCCCAGTGACAGCTCGTGTACCTTTATTTCTGAGAGTGCAGCATCTCATTTCTCACAGGACACGTTCTCTGTTCTCGTCCGTTCTTCTGAGGTGACCTGGCAAGACCGGTCTCCGCAAGAACGCGAGTCCGTTCTCTGCGTTCTTGGAATTGAGAACCAGCCTGTGTTTTCAAAGCTTTTTAACCTTTAATATGTTCCTTTAAGGACCTGTAAGGAACAAAAATGTCCCTTTTGATAAGGTACCGGCCTAAGTGTGTGATAGTACTAAACACATAACACAAAAACTCTGAGTAAGGAAAGCATTTTTTGCAGTTACTCTGAATCCTGAACCAACGATTTGATGTTTATGTGTATTCCTGTCATGGATTTGATGAGTCTGAATGAGACTAATGGCTCACTCACTCACAGATGAACACTGAATATGACTCTCAGGGCACAGCAGTGTTGACCCATGCGATTAATTAAAAATCCTTAATGTGTTCAAATAATTTCACGCAAACACTTTACTGACGCACTCAAAACTGTGTCATTTTAGTCATCTACGTCATGCAGTTACATGACACAATGTGACATCACAAAATATGAGCAGAGCTGAATATGAAACATTAATACGCTTCATACACCCTGTGATAATACACATTTTGAATTGAGAAATGAGCAGTGGAAATGCTAGATGTTCAATGAAAATCCCTTCATTTGCAAAATGAAACGTTTTTATGCTGGTTTGGGGTCGTTTTGAACATAAAGGTGCAGAATGTAAGTTTGTCACCCAGTGGTTGAACTAGGTATTGCAAGCCCGGTTCAAAACACACACAAGCGCAGGTTGCCAGATTGACGAACCCAACAGGAGCGAGCCTAAAGGCTGATTTAAGTCGTGTTAATAAAAGCAACAGCACACGATAGAAGGAATATTCTCCATATTTAAAGGAGTTTTTGTCCTAACCAACACCTGAAATTTATATTACGGCTTCTATTTCTTGCAGCTGAACAACAGACAATGATCACCTCAGGTACTCCTCATGTGCTTTATTCAGAGTTAAATGCTAATAATGTGAGTCTGATACCATTTTACATGATATTTATTGCCATATACTGAAAGCAGCAGCAGATAGTTTAGCTCAGATCTGGACAATAAAATAAACCGTCTGATATTGAACTTCAGAACTGTGACTCAGTGCAAACCAACACATATCAGTGATTCAGCATCTACATTTAATAATGTTAAAGAGGTTTAATATGTATTAATTAGATTATAAACCTTACCATTTGGCTGGAGTGCAGTGAGTGCACTATTCTGTGCTTCTGAATGGCTGTATTTACATTTCTGTCGTGTTTCATCTGGTGCAAACAGCCAAATTGCTCATCACTGCAAATCTCAGTGTGCAAGTTGCAGTTTGTTTTGTGTTGTTTATAGCAGTGTTTCCCAACCCTGTTCCTGGAGGCACACCAACAGTACATATTTTGGATGTCTCTCTTTTCTGACCCATTAACTTCAGTTGTTGGAGTCTCTTCTGATGTTATGATGAGTTGATTCTGGTGTGTTTGATTAGGGAGAGGTTGAAAATGTGTACTGTTGGTGTGCCTTCAGGAACAGGGTTGGGAAACACTGGTTTATAGATTTGCTACAGTGGGTTTATTTATGCTATGTTTGTAGCAGCAGTGTGTCATTTTCTCAGACAGCATGAAAAAATCATGGAAAAGTTTGCTGGAAACTTGCGATTCATTCATTCATTCATTCATTTTCTCTTCGGCTTAGTCCCTTTAATAATCTGGGGTCGCCACAGCGGAATGAACCGCCAACTTATCCAGCACATATTTACGCAGCGGATGCCCTTTCAGCCGCAATCCATCTCTGGGAAAACCTGTGATTCATCATTTTTTAAAAACAAAAGTGCATCAGAATGCTCAGTGCAAGAGATCATGTTAACATGCAGGCTTTAAATTGCTTTATTTATTCATCAGTAGTTGACTGTGCCGTATTACATGAATTTGTAATACGAGAAGAGATCTCGGTGTGATACAAGAGACACCGATGCCCTGTAGTGTTTCTACTCTGAATCCCACGACTGACCAATCAGCATCATACATTCCAGGGCAATGCATAGTAATTATGCTTACAGGGCACTTTAATAATTGAGTGGAAAAAATGACTGTGCATGAGATAAACAAACAAATAAATAAATAAATAAAAATTCTATATATCTACATGCTTTCACATAACCATATTGAGGTTTGGGCTATTCATAATATCAAATCCAGGATAGCTGGAGATGTGCCCTGCTTGCTTTAAAGAGAATAAATAAGCTTGTATTAATATTGATGATCACATGTCTGCACAAGCAAAAAATCTAAACCAGGCCCCTTTTCAACCGCTTCTTAGATCTCTTTCAGCAGAAGAAGCAAGAAAACATCCCTTTAAACATGACAAACGCTTAAAAAGACAAATGAACAGACTGCACTGGGAACACCTGATAAAAACATGAAAGAAAAGGAGTGGGCTGATTGGGGGATTCAGGGAATGTCATTAACAAAGCTGCTAATTATGTGCACAAAGTCTGATTAAGAAGCCAGACGACTGCTGTCTTTTAGGGGGCTTTCACATCTAGACGTTTGCTTGGGAATCTGGTGGGTGAAACCTGTTATCATGCTCTGATCCACGCCAAACACACGTACCCCTGTATGCAGTTTGGAGAGCGTGAAATATGTCACAGAGGTCGCTGTGTACACTTTTTAAGATCTCAAATTTATATTGCGAGTGCCATTCGTGCCTGCTGTTCTCGCGTAAATCCACCAGAGGCCGCTATTGACTTACTGACTGATCGACCTATCCCCCACCCATCCTCCTCCTTCACTAAACCCAATCGATAGTGTTTTCAGAAGCACCAATTGACCTGATAACCCCTTCCCTAAACCCAACCGATAGTGTTTTCAAAAGCACAGATTGACCCGACACCGCCTTCCCTAAACCCAACCGATAGTGTTTTATAAAAGCACCGATTAACCCGATCACTTCCTTCATTAAACCCAACTGATAGTGTTTTCAAAAGCACCAATTGACCTAATAACCCCTTCCCTAAACCCAACCGATAGTGTTTTCAAAAACACAGATTGACCCGACACCGCCTTCCCTAAACCCAACCGATAGTGTTTTCAAAAGCACCGATTGACCCGATAACTTCCTTCATTAAACCCAACCGATAGTGTTTGCAAAAGCACCGATTGACCCGATAACTTCCTTCATTAAACCCAACCGATAGTGTTTTCAAAAGCACCGATTGACCCGATAACTTCCTTCATTAAACCCAACCAATAGTGTTTTCAAAAGCACCGATTAAACCGATAACTTCCTTCATTAAACCCAACCAATAGTGTTTTCAAAAGCACCGATTAAACCGATAACTTCCTTCATTAAACCCAACCAGTAGTGTTTTCAAAATCGCCGATTGACCCAATAACCCCTTCACTAAACCCAATCGATTGTGTTTTCAAAAGCACCGACTGACCCGATAACTTCCTTCCTTCAAAACATTTTTGTTTTACCTGCTTTCTGGAACAGCCCTTCGCCAGACTCAAATGCCACCTTTGTGGTCAACTCCTCTTTGCATCTCTGGACAAACTGGTAACAGAGGAAAACCCGTCCACATAGAGCGCTCAGCTAGTAGCATGAAAAGAGACAGAAGCTGCCGCCGGCATCATACCACCCAGTATCGTTCTTATTAAAGACTAAATGCAGCCATACGTACCTCTGGCTACATAATTCTCCAGAAATGTAGACAGGGGGTACGTTTTCACGAACAAACCAGGCTATATCTGTTATGATCACCAGCAATCTAGTGGCTGCAGATTATTGGTAAACACGCACCTTAACCTGGACTCTAATTCTGTCACTTAACAAACTACAAATTCCGTCATGCACTTCGTACACACCTGTTCTTGTTTCGCTTTGATTACATGCACACAAACACACAGCTTGAGGATCGTTATGAACTGATTACACAGACTTTAAAAGCAGCACAGACACACACATCAGGGCTGAGTCTTGTAAGCTGTCAAGTGAACATTACCACACATTTTGCCTTGCCTTGTCTTGCTGTATACCGATCTTTGCTTTGTTTGTTTGTTTTATGTTGTTTGCTGCTCAGATTGACCACTCGCCTGTTATTGACCACTCTACCTGCATATTACTGTTTGCCCCAGATTGTGGCCATTGCCTGACCATTCTCCATGTAATAAATCCTGCATTTGGATCCGCAACTCTGTTGTCAGCGTCCTCATCCGTGACAATATCAAAGTGTATGCATATGTAATAGGCATATACACTTACCGGCCACTTACACCTTACTAGTATCGGGTTGGACCCCCTTTTGCCTTCAGAACTGCCTTACTCATAGATTCAACAAGGTACTGGAAATATTCCTCAGAGATTTTGCTCCATATTGACATGATAGCATCACACAGTCGCTGCACATCCATGATGCGAATCTCCCATTCCACCACATACCAAAGATGCCCTATTGGATTGAGATCTGGTGACTGTGGAGGCCATTTCCATACAGTTAACTCATTGTCATGTTCAAGAAACCAGTCTGAGATGATTCGTGCTTTATGGTGTGTTATCCTGCTGGTAGTAGCCATCAGAAGCATCAGTAGCCCATTGAATGAGAAATTCTTATCTCTGATTTATATTTGGTGATGACTATGTCACCATTCATAATGACAGAACTTTAGGTTACCGTTAGGTACTACTGAAAATGTATGAGCCCACAACTTCTGCTTTACTGCCCGGTGGGATGTTTTATTCATACAGGTGAAACTGCTGCATCACCGTGACCTTCGGTGTCCTTGTCTAGGCTATTAATCGTAAGCTCTACACACTTACACAACCTGTTTGTCTGTTTATTTGTTTGTTTGGGGACTGATGACTCCATGCATATATAAAAAAGAAGGTGCATTTTGTTGGTCTGCCTTTGGGGTTTAATGCTGTCTTAGATTGATGTTGTTTATGGTGAGGAGCAGGCACAGATGGGTAATGAGCAGCCGGCGTGACATTATGTACCGTTCAGAGTTGTGAATTGGTTTCTCTGAGCCGTGGCCACAAGATAAGCTTCCATCTCATTGTCTGAGACATCTTTAAAACTAAACAGGAGTCTGTCTGTGGTCACAGGTAATGCACAGGCTAATGCACTTCAGTCCTGGCCAGTTAAAGTCAGAATTATTAATATTTCTCTAATATTTCCCAAATGATGTTGAACAGATTCAGGAATTTTTCACAGTATTTCCTATAATATATTTTCTTCTGGAGAAAGTCTTATTTGTTTTATTTAAGCTAAAATAAAAATGTTTTAAAACTATTTTAAGGTCAATATTATTAGCCCCCTTAAGCAATATTAGTTTTGGATTGTCTACTAACCAGGCTCAGCCGTGAAATACCAAACAAAATGTTTAACGCAGACGCCAAGATGTTCATAAAATCTGAAATGTGCATAACATAATGTAAGCGCACAACTGAGTAGGATTTACTTTTTAAAACGTGCATAATCTACAACAGAAACACATTTAAAGGGCACCTATGATGAAAATCATCTCTTGTAAGATGTTTGGACAGAACTGTGTGTGGGTATAGTGTGTCCGCAATCATTTCAGGGTGATATAAAGACAATAAGTTTTTTGTTTTAAATTTTCTGATGTTCAAATATGATCCAAATCCCTCCCATTTTAAGCCCCCCCCCCCCCCCCCCCCCAATGTGATTGATTGACAGCCGCGTATTTACATGTGTCCGTAATAATAATGCATATAATCATATCAATGACAGGACGTGCGCAAAGCGACTGGGATTAAAAGATCTGTTCAGCTCTCTGTGATCATCAATCATCATCAAATGTAATCAAGAATGAGTTTTACAAGTTTAAAGCGTGTTTAAAACAGTGCATGTTAAAGAATTACAGCGATTTTCTCATCATTACTTTATCGCCACAGCCGCACATCAATATGCTTCAATCCTGGTTTGTGGACATTTCATCAAGTTCATTTTGTATATTAACCTAACGGATATCCATACAGCAGTGGATATCAACCTGTGTCCTGTCAGATTTCGTCACTTTAGAATTATAAGGTTCTATCTGACATTTTTATTGATATATTCTTATTAAATGACAACTTTTTTCATAAAAAAACAAATGATACACACATATTGTTTGCAAAAACTTTGAATCTCAATATCTCTAAATCATTTAGAATGTAGATAGAACCTTATAATTCCAAGGTGACGATTTGCTGTGCAAAAACAGTGCGAAGTTAAACGCATGCGCTGTGTTTGTGTGTCTGTCTGCATGCGTGTGAACTTTGTAAAGACATTGTGTGTGACTCATCATTGCAGAAAGGCTTGAATTTAGTCCATAACAAATACATTAAATAATCACTGGTCAAGTTCTTACTGTAGCATTTCTCACAAGCGTTACGTGAGATCTGCTTCCTTCATGTCTGTCACTGTGCTGTTTATCTGACGCAGCTGAGGTGGAGATTGAGACAGGCATGTGGGAATGGTGGGCGGGAACAACCAGTATTAAAGACACAGGCAACAAAAACAGCTACACTGTGTTCAGAGCAGAAAATTGTAACGTTCTAAGGGGTCTAATAAATAATCTGATAGGTGTTTTGAGCTGAAACTCTACAGATACACTCTGGTGACACAAATGACGTATCTTAAATCTTGAAAAGGGGTAAAATAGGTGCCCTTTAGTGAATTAATTCCATCGTGTGCATCAGTAAAGTGATGTGATGTAAAAATGTGTGTAATAGGGTGCATTGATGGACTTTGCAGCGTTTCCAGCATATTGTAGCAGATCTAAAATGTTGTTTTGCTGATTGTAAAACACCTCAGCCATCAGTCCGTCATCACAGTGCTTCAGTATTAATATTATTCTATTAATATTCCCTCCAGAACTGTCTTAAAGCGTCTGTCTGCACTTCCAAAGAATGTTTCACGCCTCCAGAAGCTACCGTATTCAGCGCGTTCATTGCATTTCGTCTTCTGAAGTGCGACTCATTGATTAGAGAAGAACAAACACCACAGCGGCTTCTCCTACAGCACAAAACAGCATTTCTCCGCCTATTATTTGCTCCAGTTTAGCAGGAAGTGATCATTTTGTTCTCTTTTGTTTCTCATTGGATGGAAACGCTGCTTTATTCACAAATGTTTTATGTGATATTACAGTTTTGCACACAAATCTAATTCACATCTTTGAATGGAAACACAGATAATGTCAAGCTCATCACCAAGCTAATTATGTAGAATACATGCATAGAAAGCAAATATGTCATCCATTCATTCATTTTCCTTCAGCTTAGTCCCTTTATTCATCAGAAGTTGCCACAGCGGAATGAACCGCCAACTTATCAGTACATGTTTTAAACAGCGGATGCTCTTCCAGCTGCAACCCATCACTGAGCGCACGTGTTTGGACTGTGGGGGAAACCGAAGCACCTGGAGGAAACCCACACCAACACGGGGAGAACATGCAAACTCCACACAGAAACGCCATCTGACCCAAACTGACTCGAACCAGCAATCTTCTTGAGCCACCGTGTCACCCAAATGTGTTATTATAATTCTAAAATACTGTAGGGGGATCTAGAAAGATCTGACTTACAGCTCCCGAACTTCAGCGGGCAGGCGTGGGCGTCCATGGGAAAATCCTCCAGATGCATTGGACACTCAGCATGGATGGTTAATCTGCATAGAGAAGAACAGACGTGGAGAGGTTTCAAAGCAGTGCTTGCAAGCTATCTTTGGGTTCAAAATGTGCTGTTTTTCAGACTGAAACTAGGTGTGAATAACGAACTAAAGTAAATATATTGATCAGATCAAGAAAATCCAAACTAAAAAAGAACAAATATAAGATATAAGCCTATTTTTGGGTTCAAAATGCGCTGTGTTTCAGAGTAAAACGAGATATTCAGCTGCGGTGCTACTGTAAATGTATCATAATTTAAGTCATATGCTAAATATTAAATGTCATCATAAAGTTGGCATCATCTCTTATTGAATTTGCTTGTGTGCAGTTTTATGGTTGTAAAGAAAGTGTCTTAGAGTTCATGAATTGTCTTGTCGGAGTCATATACTGAACATGTCGGCACTACATGAGCTATATCTTGAGCACAGGTCAGCCGAGGAGAGACTGCACCATATGTCAGAGATCTGGACACAAGGTTAGGGCTCACACAGGCAGTATTCACAGCAGATGTCCAAATCGAGAAGGTGACAGCATTGTAATGCATTAAAACGTATTTGTTATGAAAGTAGGCATGGCAATTGAGGTAATTCAGTTTTAATTTATAACACTTCCCAATGCAGCTTTAATACACAAATGCACTTCACTGAACACGTACACATAGACATCGCCAATATACTGCATGTAACGGCAGGTTAACTATGTTTATATAGAATTCCAGGAACACTTGATGTCTTTTATTGATGTTCATTTTTAATGACCAAAGCAAAGTGTTTGAGTTCATCTGGATGTCAGACCGACGTTACAACAACACACATTACAAAAACCGAGAAATAAAAAGCCACATTTTAAATGACTATTGTTGTTTTACCCTGAATTGGTACTCAATATGTCTCCATGCTAGTCAGGAACACTTACCTCTGGTTCGTACAACGTAGCTTATAATAACTCAATGTGTGCTTTCATTCATTCATTCATTTTCTTTTCAGCTTAGTCCCTTTATTAATCTGGGGTCGCCACAGCGGAATGAACCGCCAACTTATACATCATATGTTTTACACAGCGGATGCCCTTCCAGCCGCAACCCATTACTGTTGCGGCTGGAAGAGTCCAGCAGTGGAGTTTGGTGAAGGTGATGCCCAGATCTGGTCTCTTCATCATGGCCAAGTGTCATACTCATACACACTCATACATCCACTATGGACAATTTGGCCTACCCAATTCACCTGTACCGCATGTCTTTGGACTTGTGGGGGAAACCGGAGCACCCAGAGGAAACCCACTCAAACGTAGGGAGAACATGCAAACTCCACACAGAAATGCCAACTGACCCAGCTGAGGCTCGAACCAGCAACCTTCTTGCTGTGAGGCGACAGCACTACCTACTGCGCCACTGCGTTGCCGTGCTTCTTTCAACTCAGGTTATTTTAGAGCAGGACCTTAAAATGGCCACTAAGTAGAGACTGTAAAGATGGGTGTCAAAACGTTTCGAAGCTTCGACACATTTACTTAATCTGTTTCAATGTTTCACAAAGCCTTGCATTGCCCAAAACTAGGCAGGGGTGGAGGCAGGAGGTAATCCACAAGAGTATTCCAATTAATGTGCGGGCGGCAAACAGTTAATGATCCAACAGACCGTCCAAAAACACAGCAGAAAAGACAAAACACTGGAAAACTATAAAACGGAAAATGCTTAGTTCATAACTGGGGGTGGATCTACCCTCAGGAAATCTGGGCCCCCACCAACTAACTCCTAGATGTAAATTATGCCTATAATATGCCTGTAGATTATGCCTATAAATTATATATAACATTGTTTTAGTGTATGGTAAGGGTCTGCCAAATACAATTTTAATATAATTCATACAACTACACAAATGTGTCCCCTATCCTGAATCATGGAGCAGTCCAGCAGTCAAATCAGCTAAAACTTAAGTTGTGCATTCATTTTAAGGGATCAAATCATTTTAAATGTAGAGATTGCAATGAGATAAACGTAGAAAAGGAGAGTGAGAAAAACACCAATATAAATAATTATAAAATAAATAAATAAAAGTACAAAGAGTGCATTTTAAGACTGTTTGGCCCCTTGGCTGGAATTGCTTAAGGCCCCAAATCAATAAATCCACCCCTGTCCTTAACGTGAAACAATACTTAGCAATGGATGTCTGTTTGTGTCATCAGAGTCAAGTTGATGCGAATCAGGTGTGAGATGCAAATCATTGTGGGAAATGTAGTCTAGATTCATGGCTGATATGAGGTGTAAATTGCTCTCTAATGAGTGTTGTGAGCACTCTAACATGACAGTATTGATAAAAAACAAAAACAAAATGATGTTATGATTCAGCTTTGGCAAGTAGTTTGAAAAATATTGCATTATTTATTATACTTCACACAGCAACAAACACTGCTTTTCCTACTTAGAGTTTTTGTGTTGTTTCTAGTCAGGATTCTGCCACTTCGGTCTTGTTAATTCTAGTTTGGGTGGCAGAGTCCAGACACTGGTCATGTCTTGTCTTGTATGTCGTACTCTCATCCTGTCTTGGTCTGTGTCTCCTGTCATCTGTTGTTGTCCTGTCGTTGTCCTGTCGTCTGTTGATGGTCTCAAGTGAGCTGCGCGTTTGTGTCTCATTCGTGGTTTTGTGAAGCGTGGTGTTTCATTCAAGTCTAGTTGGTTTCGGTTTCGGTTAGTGCTGGGATGGAACATGCACGTCGTATGTGGGAGTGTATGGTAAGTGTTTTTATTTATCGTGTACTCGTGTCTTGCATTCTGTTTGTGTTGGTGTTGTTAAAGCATGTGGCCTGGTGTTTACATTGTGGCCGCGCGCTTTAGTGTCATGTTTCATGTGAACACGTGGTTACTGAGTTCTCTCATTGGCTGTGTGTTCTAGTCTTGTTTTACGTGAGCACATGGCTTGTGTTGTGTCTTTTTTGTCATGTGCTTCCTTGTCTATTGTCTAGTCTCACCCTCCTTGTTAACCAATGATTAGTTTATTATGTTTGTTAATTGTTTCTGCTTATAGTCTCCTCTTGTCTGCTGTTCTGTGCCTGTTTGTCACACGTCTTTCCAGATGTCATTATCCAGTCATGTCTGGTCCAGATCTGATCCCTGCCAGCCTGCCCAGTCAATTTTGTTTGTTTGTTTGTTTTGTTAATGTTTTCCCCCTTGGGATTGTTTTTGTTCTCCTTTTGTTTTACTTTATAATTAATAAATACCCATTTTAGTTCTGACCTTGAGTCCTCGTCATTACCCCACACCAACCGTGACATAGTCCAAATATCTAATAACTATTAAATCAAGAAGCATTTTTTAGGCAAGGAAAAATCCAACCCAGGCTCATTCTGAGAACGTAGTCCTGGGGACGTTTCTGGAGACCGCGAAATACGTAGCCGGGGGTACGTACGGCTGCATTTCATTTTTTTAAGCGAACGCTGCGGGGCGGTGTGACGCCGTTCCTTTCGGCGCTTGCCGGCCGGCCAGCCGGCCGCTCGCCTCCGTGTGGAGGGCTTTCCCGCTGCAACCAGTTTGTCCGGTTAGCTCTTCGTGTACTCTGGCGGACTCGAGGCGCAGAGAGGGGCTGACCACGACGACCGGGTTCGAGTCCGGGGAAGAGCGGTTCCAGAAATCAGGTAAGAAAACAAAAACAAAATCCAAAAAATGAAGCAAACAAGTTGGTCACAGGGTGAGAATGTGGTCAAAATCCGAAAACGTGGTAAAAATCAGACGAGGGCTTTTCTTTTTCTGGACGGCTTTTGTGAATCGTCGTTGGTTGGGTTTAGGGACGAAGGAGGGTGGGTCAGCCGATTGGCCGGTCGCACGGTCAATCATTCTGTCATCCAGGCAGACAGGCGGAAGGTCGTTCGACAGCGGCCTCTAGCGGGTTTACGCGAGAACGGCGCGGGAAAAAGCGTGCACAGCGGCCTCTCGCGGACTCGCGAAAACAAAAACTGCACAAATACGTACCTCCCGGGACGTATTTCGCGGTCTCCAGAAACGTCCCCGGGACTACGTTCTCAGAATGAGCCTGGGTTGGAAAAATCTAAACAATGTGTCAAAATTAAGTGAGTTTTACCTTAAAACAAGCAAAATAATATTTTGTTCAAAACAAGATTATTTTTCTTACCCCATTGGCAGATTATTTAGCTTGTTTTAAAGTAATTCTAACTTTATTTTGACTCATTATTACTGAAAACAAGACTAGAAAATGCTTTTTTATTTAATTTTTTTTAGATTTTAATTCTTAAAGACAAAAACTTTATCAAAAGTAAAAAAAAAGCTCCTATTTATTGAGTTTAAAATATGTATACTAATAGTGCACTTGGATAAACGTTTGTAAAAGGATGCAAACAATGTTAACTGCACAGTAAACATCTACAGTATTATTAACTCATTAGTTCAGTAGTAAAGACTTCTACATCTAAAATGTTTGTCAGATAGAAGAGACACACAATGAGCTGGCCCAGATGATGCCTGCCGAAGAGGAAAATCTTTGAAACACACAGCAAGTTATTGCACTTTAATGAAAGATTATCAATATTTGATGTCTTCATTTTTAACCCGGACTAACATGAAAAGACAAATTGTTCTCAGAGAGACCAGACGCATGTATTGGGAAAGTAAACAACACTGATTAGATTTCATGTTGATTTCTACAAAGACGATTAGCAACAATAAAGGATGGCTGAACCAGACGCTAGTTTATCGCTTTCATTTAATTCACTGAGGAATGTTGGGTAATAATTCACAGCGTCTTAAGATGGAAGACAGGACAGACCAATCGAACAGAGCATGAGTGTTAATTACTGAGATAAATGAAGAAGGGATACCTCGCTTGAAGAAGAGATTATTTAACGGCACTGATCTTTTTGAGACAGAGACGAGTGCTCTTGTGGACAACATACAGTGTGTGTGTGTGTTTGTTTGTGTATCTTGTATTCCTTAACATTGTGGTTACAAAATGTCCTCACAAGTATAGCAATATCAGTAAATTTTGACTTTGTGTGGACATTTTTTAGTGTGTGTGTTTGTGTACTTTATATTACGTATGTTGTTGTTCCCAAATGTCCCCACAAGTATAGCAATACCAGTGAATTTTGACTGTGCAAACATTTTGTGTGTGTGTTTGTGTGAAAAAGAGATTATTTAATTGCAAGTTTTTGAGACGGAGACCAGTATTCTTGTAGACAACATACCATGTGTGTGTATATATGTGTGTGTACCTTGTATCCTTAAGTTGAAATTATCAAATGTCACCACATGTATAGCAATACCAGTAAACTTGTACTTTATAGGGACATTTTGTGTTTGTGTGTGTGTGTGTGTGTGTGTGTGTGTGTGTGTGTGTTTGTGCATTTTATATTCATTATGTTGTGCTTACCAAATGTCCCCACAAGTACACAAATACCAATAAATTTTGACTGCGTGGACATTTTTTGGGAGGGTGTGTGTGTGTGTGTGTGAAAAAGAGATTACTTAATTGGAGTGAAGATTTTGAAAGGGAGACAAGTATTCTTGAGAACAACATACAGTGTGTTTGTGTATGTGTACATTGTTTTCCTTATACAGTGTTTTAGTTGCCACATGTCCCCACAAGTATAGCAATACCAGCATATATTGATTTTGTGGGGCCATTTTTTTGGTGTGTGTGTGTGTGTTTGCACTGCTTTGTATGGTTTAGACAGATATGTATGGGGATTACCTAGGTATTACAACACTGGGGTGGTTTATGAGGACATGCCTTGTGTCCTTGTAATTCAAAATAAATAATTGAAAGAAAACAATTATGGCATCTTTTTTGCCAAACTTCCTATGAGAGTTGGGTTTAGTTGTGTTGGGGGGGGGGGATTAAGGTCATATAATTAGTGATTTTACATTACAAAATACATTATGCCTATAGAGAGTCCCCGTAAACCACCAATACCATCTTGTGTGAGTGTGGTTGGGGGGGGGGGGGGTATTAAGGCCATATAAATAGTGATTTTACATTACAAAATACATTATGCCTATGTAGAGTCCCCGTAAATCACTAATACCATCGTGTGTGTGGTTGGGTGGGGGGGGGGGGGGGGGGTGTTGGTTATGGTCATATAATTAATGATTTTACATTACAAATTACATTATGCCTATGGAGAGACCCCATAAACCACCAATAGCATCATGTGTGTGAGTGTTTGTACCTTTTATACATTGTGGTAACAGAATGTCCCCACAAGTATAGCAATACCACCACCAGTACTTTGTGTAGACAGTTTTTTATGTGTGTACATTGGATTTCTTATATTTTGGTTACCAAATGTCCCCATAAGTATAGCAATAATAGTATTTTGTGTGCATCTGTGTGTGTGTGCGGTTTGTGTGGTTCAAACATAGATTTGTATAATGACATGGGGATGACCTAGGTATTAAAACACTGGAGGGGTTTACGAGGACATGACTTGTGTCCTTGTAATTCGAAATAAATGAACAAGAATAAAAAAAAAACAATGGCATCCTTTGATATTTAAGTTTTGTGATTAGGGTTGCGTTAAGGCCATATAATCAGTGTAAAATATTATGCCTATGGAGAGTCCCCGTAAACCATCAATACCAACATTTGTGCGAATGTGTGTGTGGGCTGCATTGAATCAGCTGAGTCACAAGCCGACAGCCAGTGTGGCGTTGTGGGTAAATTGACCTATAAATAGATCCTCGCAGCTTTTAATTAGTGCGTATCAGGGCCTGATGCATCGAGGTGAATCAAAGTCATTGCTCAGACAGTTTAATGGCTGCAAGGTGCTTCTTGTTCACGTCTGCGGGGAGCCACAGGTGCTCCTGTAATTCATCCTGCTCCCCTGTCCGCAGATTGATGCAGCGCCGCCCGAATCCGCTCAGATCCTCCTTGACTCTCTCTCCAAGGCCGTGGCTGTGAAACCGGAGGCAGAATTTGTGTCCGGACGATCTACAGCTCTCAGAAGGATGTGACATCTTTTTCCAGAAGAGGACAGCGAGGAGAGCGTGTGTCTGCGCATTTCTGAACGCAGTCTCTGGACGAGTGTGTGACAACTGTAAAGGTCACCACATTAGAAGTGTTGAAAGATTTAAATATGTGCAAGGGAAATGTCCAACTCAGGGTGCTATTATTCACCCAGCAAAATGTGACACCAGACGTTGCTATTTTTTAAGTTTAGCATCCTGCACTGCTTATTTAAATAGCAAACTGCGCACATTTGGTGTCTGGAAATGATGTGTGTTCATTGTTATCACATGAAGACATGTTTTACGCAGCGGATGCCCTTCCAGCTGCAACCCAGCACTGGGAAACGCCCATATACTCTCACATTCATTTGAATAAATTCAATTTCCCAGAGGAAACCCACGCTAACAAGGGGAGAACATGCAAACTCCACACAGAAAGGCCAGCTGACCCAGCCGGGGCTCGAACTAGCGACCTTCTTGCTGTGAGGCGATCCTGCTACCCACTGAGCCACCGTGTCATCCCCAATGATGCTAATATTTAATAAATAATGACGGTATAAAGATTTTGATTTCATGGTGTCTTTAAAGAGAACGGGAGATGGACTTTAACTGGTTAACACACAAAACACACCCATAACCTATTACGGCAACCATTTTGAACCATTTACAGTGACTGTTTTTTCAACAAAAGCGTATTCAAGCATTCCCCTGAGTGCGTCTGTGCTGTGATGCATTTAGATCATCAGAATACGTCGCTTAATGTTTGTGTGTTCACTGCATATCTCATTGCTCTAGTGTTGATGACAGAGCGCCAGTGTTCGAGCTGTACTTCAGTGTGCACATGTGTGCCTATGATCACGTAGCTCAGCTGGCCTGCCAGTGCGCATGCACGCGGCTGCGGCTGCTTTACTGGACATTTGTCAGTTTCACGGTCAGTGAATGTTATGGTCCTCTGGGATTCTCGCGTCCCGCTGGGATTTTCCTCCAGAGCTAAACTTCTGTGCCTCTCGTCTCCTCAATAACACATTGACCCAGTGCTCCTCAGCACTTTACCTGCTCCCGAGGCAGCCATTGGCTTTCAGGGATCTCTACCCTGGGCTCACAGACATTTAAGCCGGGATCATAATACTATAATGGTCGGTTAACCTAGCTGAACTGAGAAACGTCAGCTGCTATAAATACAGTACTGTGTAAGAGTCTTAGCCGCTAGTGTTTTCACCAAAAAGAAAAGGTTTAAATTGGGTTACTTCTATATTTATAGAATAAATATCAATTTACATTCACAAACATTTATTTTGTCATTAATAAACTGAGATTATTGACTGCCAACAGCCAGCGCTCCATACAGAGATTCCTCTACTGTCCAAAGACATGCATTATAAGTGAATTAGGTAAGCTAAATTGTTCATAGTATGTGAGTGTGTGTGTGAATGCCAGAGTGTATGGGTGTTTCCCAGTACTGGGTTGTGGCTGGAAGGGCATCCGCTGAGTAAAACATTTGCTGGAATAGTTGGCGGTTCATTCCGCTGTGGTGACCCCTGAAATAGAGACTTAGCTGAAGGAAAATGAATGAATGAATGTATAAAATGGGGGATTGGAAGATTATCATAATGCTTTCTGTCATTCTCCTCATCAGTAGAGGATCTTAATTAGGACAGAAGTGAAGCAAAGTGCACACACATCAGGATTGAGTTGTGTGGTGTTTTAAAGGCGCAGTGCAGCTGATCTGGACATGGTGAGCGCTCTCTAAAGCCTGTGAGGATGAAAGAAAGCATCTGTCCATCCTACACCTCTAGATAGCTGTACTTCAGGGCTGAGAGATGGAGATGTGTGTATGTGTATGTGTGTGTGTGTGTGTGTGAGAGAGAGAGAGTACCGGGTTCTGTCAGCATGACAATGAGTTCACTGTACTCAAATGGCCTCCACAGTCACCAGATCTCAGTCCAATAAAGCAACAGGGATGTGCAGCCGACAAGTCTGCAGCAACTGCGTGATGCTATCATGTCAATATGGAGCAAAATCTCTGAGGAGTATTTCCAGTACATTGTTGAATCTATGCCACTAAGGATTAAGTCAGTTCTGAAGGCAAAAAGAGGGTCCTACACAGTAGTAGTAAGGTGTACCTAATAAAGTGGCCACTGAGTGTATATATATATATATATATATATATATATATATATATGTAAAGAGATGTTTAACACTGTCAGAAATATCAGTAAATTAGCAGTTTCCTGCATTTTAGTGATTCATATATTATATATAAATATATTATTTTTATTTATTTATTATTCTTTTTTTCTCTCATTTATTCTCATTTATGCATTTGAATTGCGCTATGGGGCCTTGATCTTTCCTCCAGAACAGTGGTGCAGTCCTAAAAAAAAAGGTGGTGTACTATTACCCACCCAATCCAAATTTTAAAAGTAGGCAAAGAAACAACGAATGTCAATATTTCTTTGATTCATTAGCTATATATATATATATATATATATATATATATATATATATATATATATATATATATATGTATATATATACTAAAAATCAGTTACCTGAAACTATTGACTTCCAAAAAAAGTCAATGGTTACAGGTTTCCAGCATTCTTCGAAATATCTTCTTTTGTGTTCATGAGAATAAAAAAGGCAAACCGGTCTGGAACAAGTAAAAATTGAGTAAATTATGACAGTTTTCAGTTTTTTGGGTGAACTATTCATTTAAAAAGGACAAATATTTGAACAAATTTATTCATTTTAATCCCAATTCAATGATTCATGCTTAGGTAATAGCAACCCCAGCAGACCCGGAGATTGGCTGAGTATATTTAACTGTATTTAAACGTATATGAGCCTATATATATATATATATATATATATATATATATATATATATATATATATATATATATATATATATATATATATATATAAATATATATATATATATATATATATATATATATATATATATATATATATATATATATATATATATATATATATCTGTCTGCGCCGAGCATGCAGTATTCTTAAGGACACCTCTCACCCTGCTCACAGACTGTTTTCTCTCCTGCCTTCGGGCAGGCGCTTCAGGCTCCCCCGGACAAAAACCAGCAGACTGAGGAACAGCTTTTTCCCCAGAGCTGTCTTCCTTCTGAACTCTGCCCCTCACTGACTCTTTTGCCCCCCCAATACACCCCCACACTCCTCTAACTTATACTCCTCACAATCACTGCACTATTTAACATTTGCACATTTAAAGTTTGCACATATTCATTGCACAGATTCACTTATCTGAACTGGACATACCCACTGCACATGGACATTTGTAAATATGTTTATCTATCTGCACACTTCTGCTATTAATAGCATCCTGTACATATATTCATCTATTGTAAATCTGTTCATAGCTAATACAACCTGTATATAATGTTGATAGTACATCCATCTGTAAATATTACCATAATTTCTCTATAACTGCACTTTATAACTTATACCTGTATCCTGCACTTGCTGCTATTGCACTGCTGGTTAGACCTAAACTGCATTTCGTTGCCTTGTACTTGTACATGTGTAATGACAATAAAGTTGAATCTAATCAAATCTAATATATATATATATATATATATATATATATATATATATATATATATATATATATATATATATATATATATATATATATATACACATATACATACATACTAGCCTATACTCAAGTACATTTTTATCCAGATACTTAATAAAACTGTCACTTATAATTCATAATAGCATAAATATAAACATATTAAAAACTTAAAGGTTAATTTACATATTTGACTATCATAATATAAGTTATAATAGAAAAAAAATGTTAATATGCAATGGAGCAAGTTAAACAAAAATGCACCAACTGCAACAAATTAAGATGCGAGTTAAAAAACATTTAGTATACCGTTAAAGGAGACGTGAATACGCATAAATTAGGGACGTTTAATCACCAAAACAAGTGAGTATACCGAGGGTATGATCATCAGAAGTCGTAATACCCAAACAGCTAGTGGAAAAAAGTAGGCATACTGAGTATACGTGAGTATAGCAAGGACTACACCACTGCTCCAGAAGCACACTTTCTGTTATTTTACAGCCTTACCTCTCTTTATATTGTTTCTTATACATTATATTATTTCAAAGTACTGAAATGTCAATTAAAGTCTCTTTGTTAACATGTAGAGTTGAATTTTCAGCATCAAAAGTGAACAGATCAACATCCCACAATGCAATTCACATCCACAAATAAATGGAGAACACTTGTGAATAACAAAATACAAAAGCTGTTCATTAACACTAACATTTACAGTGTAATTATTACGAAAATAATAACTACATTTAATAAAGGTTTGTGTGTCAAAATATGCATTTCAGAGGATAAGTACACTGTAAAAAATACACTGTAAAAAATAGCTTGAAGGAGCAGCGTCTGATACAGCAACGTGATCTTTCCTTTACAGTTATTCTCCATTAGGCTTCCTCTAGTGTGAGCCAAAATGGAGGCTTTCTCTCTCATTGAAAGAGATGATCTAAAAACCTGCTTATTCTCTGTGCTTGAGTTCATGACGAATGAGCAGACAGAACTGATTTACGTTTGCAAGATCCATCATATCTGAGATCCACCAACATAACGTATAGTTTGACGCAGCGAGCTGTACAGAGACAGATGAAAACACTGAGGAAGACAGAAGCAGAGAAAGAAGCTGATGGGGATATTTGAGCCTCCCGCAGGACGCGGCAGACCATGAGCTCTGACAGATCCGCACACTCATGCCAACAGCGCTCCAGTGTGTCTTTCTCCTCCTAAAACTTTTCTCTTTTCCTCAAAAAACACCCTTTAACTATTTATTAAGATGAAGACGACAGCTCACAGGTACTGCGCTTATATAACAGTGGTGCTGTCGCTCTGGAAACGAACTTGCATTTTGCACGTAGAAGATTGTGTTGTTGTTGGATCTCCAACAATCCATCGAACTGATATGAGCTCAGAGATATGAACGCTCTCTGTTAAAGATCCACATACACTACGGCTGCACGGTGGCGCAGTGGGTAGCATGTTCGCCTCACAGCAAGAAGATCAGTGATTCGAGCCTCGGCTGGATCAGTTGACGTTTCTGTGTGGAGTTTGCATGTTCTCCCCATGTTGCCGTGGGTTTCCTCTGGGTGCCCCACAAGTCTAAAGGCCTTCGGTATTGGTGAATTGGGTAGGCTAAATTGTCCGTATGTGTGTTAATGAGTGTGTATGGGTGTTTCCCAGTGATGGGTTGCAGCTGGAAGGGCATCCGCTGCGTAAAACATATGCTGGATAAGTTGGCGGTTCATTCTGCTGTGACAACCCTGGATTAATAAAGGGACTAAGCCGAAAAGAAAATGAATGAATGAATGAACTGTGTTGTGTGTGGTCTCAATATGCCGTCTCGTCATCCAGGTGGTAGATAAGGAGATTCCCCCCAACGTGTAAAGTGCTTTGAGCGTCCAGAAAAGCATTATATAAATGTAAGGAATTATTAGTATTATTAATTAATAATTACTAAATCTACATGCGTTCCACCTCCACAGCATTAGAAATGCACAGTATACCTGATTTAAGCACAGAGAAAAGTTGAAGATGCTAAGAAAGTGGGATCAAATAATAATAATAACACTAAAACATAATTCCCAGTAGTAATGTGTAGCTGTTATGTTGGCTCATGCGGATATCACAGGCAGTTTGGAACTGAAATATCAGGGGAATGGTGCTAAAGCGTGAGATATAAACACTGGCAAAATAAACGAAGAAGAAAGAAAGCATCCAGATTTAGCTTCAGGGCTTTAAGGCTATGAGCTCTTTTGTTGAGTGTCATGACTCATGTTTCACGGGACACGTTCCCATTCAAGAGAAACTACACGCACACGCATGCTTAATGCATCAGAGAAATGCTACGCAAAGTAAATGTTAATATGCGTTAGCTGACAAATAATGCATTGTGGTGTAAACCGTTTCGAGGACACAATAACAGAGTGTTGTGAAGGAAGTATTTTAGTAACTCATAATCTGACCCTTATATCATAATTTTGAGGGGAAAGATTGTTTCATTGTGCTGTTGTTTGTGTTTCTCAAACAATAATGCAAGTTCCCGAAAATCATTGCGTTACATTATTTTAAACAAGAGTATTGTTTATATCTTTATGAGTAGGGGATATAATAATAACTTTCCCCCAATTAACTGATTTGTGATCAGTAACGGATGCCATATTATTGCAATATTAGTAAATGTGGCTGTTAATGAACATATCCGCTTCATCAAATCCAATAACAAGCAATGAAGGGGTCAGAATCTGCCTTTTTGTTTGTGCTGTTTTTATACTGATTTATTTGTACATTTTTACATTAACACCCATTATATTTTCAAATTATTAAATGTATGCTATTTTGACCCTCTCATTGAAGTATGATGGACTAATGCACAGGTTAGACCTTCAGCTTAACCTCGCGAAAACGGAATTGCTTGAAGTTTCTGCCAACCCGACTCTAAACCATAACTTTTCAATCCAGATGGATGGGGCAACCATTACTGCATCCAAAATGGTAAAAAGCCTTGGAGTAACGATTGATGACCAACTAAACTTCTCTGAGCACATTTCTTGAACTACTCGATCTTGCAGATCCACACTCTACAACATCAGAAAGGTCCGACCCTTCCTATCTGAACATGCAGCTCAACTCATTGCTCAAGCTCTTGTTCTCTCCAAACTGGATTATTGCAACTCTCTACTAGCCGGGCTTCCAGCTAACTCTATCAAACCTCTTCAGCTGCTTCAGAACGCAGCAGCACGAGGGGTCTTTGATGAACCCAAAAGAGCACATGTCACTCCGCTACTCACCCGTTTGCACTGGCTGCCAGTTGCTGCTCGCATCAAATTCAAAGCTCTGATGTTTGCTTACAAAGCGACCTCTGGCTTTGCTCCTT
This sequence comes from Danio aesculapii, assembly GCF_903798145.1. Classification (NCBI taxonomy): domain Eukaryota; kingdom Metazoa; phylum Chordata; class Actinopteri; order Cypriniformes; family Danionidae; genus Danio; species Danio aesculapii. The sequence goes on from NC_079455.1 coordinate 1,389,615, forward strand.
CTTATCTGCTCTCACTTCTGCAGATGTATGTGCCCTCCAGAAACTTGCGTTCTGTGAATGAACGTCGCCTCGTTGTTCCATCCCAAAGAGGGAAGAAATCACTTTCTCGAACTCTCACATTCAATCTGCCCAGTTGGTGGAATGAACTCCCTAACTACATCAGAACAGCAGAGTCACTTGCTGTCTTCAAGAGACGACTAAAAACTCAACTGTTTAGTCTCCACTTTCCTTCCTAATCTGCAACTGCCTCTCTGGCTATACCACTAACTGTACTCTCTCTCTCTCTCTCTCTCTCTCTCTCTCTCTGCTAAATGACTAAATGTAAATGTAAATGTAAATGTTATAGTACACTACCTGACAAAAGTCTTGTCACTTTTCCAAGTTTGAGGAACAACATATAATAACTTGACTTCTAGTTGATCATTTGGCATCAGAAGTGGCTCATATAAAAAGGAAAAGGCCTCGAGATTACGCTTATTTGACCAAAATAAAATATCATGCCTTGATTTTGAATGATTTAATTAGGACAGTAAGGTCTGACTCTGCATGTTCTCCCATTTGTTAGCGTGGGATTCCTCCGGATGCTCCGGTTTCCCCCACAGTCCAAACACATGCGCTATAGATGAATTGAATAAGCTAAATTGTCCGTAGTGTATGCGTGTGAATGAGTGTGTATGGATGTTTCCCAGTGATGGCTTGCAGCTGGAAGGGCAGCTGCTGTGTACTTATGCTGGATAAGTTGGTGGTTCATTCCGCTGTGGCGATTCCTGATGAATAAAGGGACTAAGCTGAAGGAAAATGAATAAATGAATGAATGATTAAATATTTCAAGAGCTAAAGAGAATTGGGGCGCTCTAAGTTTACCAACTATGATGACATCTGCTGCTGAGAAACCCGACAGGCTGCATTTGGGGAAGGGTTAAGGGGTAGAATTGGGATTTGCTCTGTATCTACTTTTGTACTCCCTATAGGTAGACTATTTTATAGTTGATGGCTGATGCTCTTCATATAAAGAGCATCAGCCATGACCTCTGGGAGATTTACAGCGCTGATGAGAAGAGAAGAGTGTTCTTGACGTGTGACAAATCTACCTTCCGGACAGCGCAGAGGCGTCCGTTACACTTCTCATCATATTCCCGGACGTGGAAGTTGATCAATGAAGGTTTACAGAAGCCGAGACAAGATTCCCCACTGCTGTACTTAATGATGACAGTTTCTGGATCCACGGCTTTTATGTTTCAGTCATAGAAGAGTCGAGCGGGACGGACAAAAGCCAAACGGAGAGCAAAGATCATTAAACTTCCCAGACAGAGAGGAGGAAAGTGGAGATATGAGGACAAGGCCCAAACAAAAGGAAAAAAACTGCACACAAATCATCAACCCAGGCTCATTCTGAAAACGTACCGCTATATACATTTCTGAAGGGTGCCAAATATGTCCCAGAGGTACATTTTCGTGCGGTTTTTGTTTTTCTGAATCCACCAGAGGCCACTGTGTACGCTTTTTTTAGATCTCAAATCTCTCTTGCGAGTGCCAATTGTCCCTGTTGTTCTCATGTAAATCCACCAGAGGTCATTGTCGACTGACTGATCGGCTGACCCACCCTCCTTCTTCCCTAAACCCAACCGATAGTGTTTTCAAAATCACCGATTGACCAGCAAATTTATTTTTTGGCTTCTGTTTTTTTCTTACCTGCCTTCTGGAAATATAATTTTGTACGGACTGGTTATTTTGTATTATTTTGTACAAATCCTCTCTGCGTCTCATGTCCACCGACCTACATGACACTTTATTAGGTACACCTTACTAGTACCGGGTTGTCCCCCTTTTGCCTTCAGAACTGTCTTAATCCTTCGTGGCGCAGATTCAACAAGCTACTGGAAATATTCCTCAGTGATTTTGCTCCATTTTGACATGATAGCATCACACAGTTGCTGCAGATTTGTCGGCTGCACATCCATAATGCTGAGTGTGTGTGTATATATATCATATGTCAGTGTATATATATATATATATATATATATCAAAATATAAAAAAAAAAATTCAAGGATTTTATTGTTAAACATAAAAACCATCCATTGAAAAGGTTAAATATGGGGGGAAAAAAGAGAAAATTACCTACAACCCAATAGCTTTTATTAGGAGAATTGCTGCATAAATGAAAATTAATATAGTGTACGATCCACACATAAATGTTTCATAAAACATTAATTAAATTCACAAACAACTAAAATAAAAATACATATTTAGACATCTATTTTTAATTCTAAAGCACAAAGACAACTTTGTCTGGCATTTATGTGTGTGTTTTTGGATTTTATCTACATAAGTTGTTACTCCGCCCCTTTAAGGATCCTAATTTTATAATTTTAAGAAGAGCTATTAATCAAAAATCACTTTCATAAGGGGTTTAAACACAGCCGTGTGTTGACAGATTGTGAATACGACCAGCTTCCTATGGAAAAATGTATTAATTGTATTGTTTATAATCAGACTTGATAAAAACAATACGCAGAAACACTTTGATTGACATTCTCCCTTTGAATGTGTGATTAGAGGGGGAAAGCTCCGCCCACTAGTGACCATCTCTCCCTCATTAGCATAAACAGCCCTGCGTGAGAAGCAGTCGTCTGCCATTAGAGCTTTGAATCTGCCAATATGCTGACACACAGGCGTTTTAGCTCCGCCCTCTTTTAAAAAGAGCTCAATCTCATTTAAATTTAAAGCGACAGTCACCAAAACGCCACAATTTGTATCAAAGACTAAAAGGGTCAGTTTCAGAGAGTTAGAAAACATTATTTGTGCTGTATTTTGAGCTGAAACTTCACACACACACACTCTAGGTACCTTACGAGACTTATTTTACATCTTATTAAAAGGGGCAGAATAGGTCCCCTTTAACTAATGGTGGATCTCCAACAGGGTTTGGGAAAACACGTCCCTAGATACAGGTAGTTTATTTCCCAAATGTTGCATCATACTTCAGTAGTCCAGCCGGGAGTTATGCAATTGTTTGTGAAGAGCACCTCGGGTCAGGTTTGACAGGCTGCTTTCAGAACAGATGGACAAAAAAGGAGAAACACCCATCCTGTGGATCCTCCCAGACGGGCACAAACAAACAGAAATGAAACGGCAAACAAAGCCAGCTATATGTTGAGTGCAGGGCGATGAGCTGACAGATGACACCCAACAGCGCACTTCAGAAAATGAAAACAGGCTTTCCGTAGATCTCATCATGCTCTCACTGCTGAATGTGAACAGTGCCCTGACAAGCGTTATTTCCGGCCTGTCTGTCTTTGGTGTCCTGATTATTCACTGTCTGACTGTTTCCACACCTCAACAGGTAGAACTTGTGGCAGACACCAGTGGGAACCAGTGGTAAGTTCGTTTACAAATACATTTCATCATAATATGAAAGGACAAAACTATGTCAGGGAGCATGGTGGGTAGCAATGTCGCCTCACAGCAAGAACGTCGCTGGTTCCAGCCTCAGCTGGGTCTGTTGGCAGTTCTGTGAGGAGTTTGCATGTTCTCCCTGTATTCGCATGGGTTTCTTCCGCGTGAATTCATTCATTCCTTTTCTTTTCAATTTAGTCCCTTTAATCAGGGGTCGCCACAGCGGAATGAACCGCCAACTTATCCAGCATATGTTTTATGCAGGGGATGCCCTTCCAGCTGCAACCCATCACTGGGAAAATATAGGTGAATCGGGTAAGCTAAAATTGTTCGTAGTGTATATGTGTGAATGAGAGTGTACGGGTGCTTTCCATAACTGGGTTGCAAAATACTAAGACTAAAACTACATCCATAATTGCTGTGAAAATGACCAATTGTGCACAAATGTAATAATGGCAACACACTGCAGTCTGCAGACCTGACCGCCACAGCTACACGATGTCACATTAGAGCCAAAGTGGCTGCTAAGAAGCTGACATCTGGGTGCTACATTATGCTAATCAGGAGTTTAGCTTGGATTTGATGTTGACAACCATTAAATACATGCTCCTCCTCAAACCCTGTGCCATTTCAAAGTGCTTTTGGATGGAATGACAAGGATGCGGTCATTACATAAACACACGCGACCCATGAGTGCCACTAAACCCGATTTTGAGCACTTTAGCCCCCATGACTTCTCCATTAAAAAGTAGCGATTAACTGTCAGCAGTGTTAAAAACCTGTGATGCTACACTGCGGTCTCTCTGTTTGCTCACACTGCTATACACCGAGGCTCTGTTTACACCTGCTATTATAGTGTTTTTTCAGCCGCTAACAAGCGTTGTGCAGTACTGAAGCCCTGTTTTCAAAGACTGTTGACGTCAACTAGCAAAACATAAATCTCTGTGGAGCAATCTTTTCTTTTTGCTATTGCTTTCATACACAGGATATATGCAGGAATCAGAGTATTAAAATACCTTCTAAGACCTTTATTAAGACTCTTTCCATTAAGGCTGAACAATATATCAATTCATCATTGATATTGCAATGTAAAATCTTGAACGTAAAGTCTTCTAGGCTAAAAGATGAAACCATTTTGAACGAGGTAAAATACACACAGTGACTGCTAGCCAGTTTTGAGGAAAGCACGACACAGAAGGGTTAGTTGTAGCAGGGTGTTACAAATAAGCCACACACTCCTCTCTGCTCTGTCTACTGACGTATGTGATGAGCTACCGGACAAATTGATAACAGCAGAAAAGCCGTCCACATGGAGGTAAGTGGTCAGCGAAAAGAAACCGAAGCCGTCGGCAGCTTCATACCGCCCTGTAGCGTTCGTTTTAACGACAAAATGCAGCCATGTGTAGCTCTGGGTACATAATATGCGCTCTTCAGAAATGGATATAGGGGTACGTTTTCACAATGACCCTGTGTTGACATTTTCACATGTACCAATGTTTGAAGTAGAACGTATGGCAGCATTGATTTGCTGTACTAAAACCTGATCGTCTAACTTGCATTTTAGCAAATGTTTTGAACAAGGTTTTACTATCCTTGTAAAAAAATCAGTAACACATTAATAACCAACCCAGGCTCATTCTGAGAATGTAGTCCCGCAGACGCTTCTGGAGATCGCGAAATACGTCCCGGGAGGTACGTATTTTTGCAGTTTTTGTTTTCGCGAATCCGCGAGAGGCCGCTGTGTGCGCTTTTTCCCACGCCGTTCTCGTGTAAACCCGCTAGAGGCCGCTGTCGAACGACCTTCCGCCTGTCTGCCTGGATGACAGAATGATTGACCGTGCGACCGGCTGACCCACCCTCCTCCGTCCCTAAACCCAACCAACGACGATTCACAAAAGCCGTCCAGAAAAAGAAAAGCCCTCGTCTGATTTTTACCACGTTTTCGGATTTTGACCACATTCTCACCCTGTGATGAACTTGTTCGCTTCATTTTTTGGATTTTGTTTTTGTTTTCTTACCTGATTTCTGGAACCGTTCTTCCCTGGACTCGAACCCGGTCGTCGTGGTCAGCCCCTCTCTGCGCCTCGAGTCCGCCAAAGTACACGAAGAGCTAACCGGACAAACTGGTTGCAGCGGGAAAGCCCTCCACATGGAGGCGAGCGACCGGCTGGCAAGCGCCGAAAGGAACGGCGTTACACCGCCCCTCAGCGTTCGCTTAAAAAAATGAAATGCAGCCGTACGTACCCCCGGCTACGTATTTCGCAGTCTCCAGAAACGTCCACGGGACTACGTTCTCAGAATGAGCCTGGGTTGTTAATAACGGTCCATTAGTTAATGTCTTAACTAGCATTAACTAAGTATGAATGCTATTGTAAAGCATTTATTATTTACAGTTCAACATTCACTAATGCGTTATTAAATATAAAGTTGTGCTTGTTAACATAAGTTAATGCACTGTGAGTTAACATGAACTGTTATTTAACTTAACATTAGCAAAGATATAATAAATGTATTGATAATTGTTTGTTTATGTTAGTAAATACATGCACTAATATTAAACAATGGACTGTTATTTTATAGAGTCATCAAAAATGATTACACATTCTTTGGCGCCTTCACGCAAACCTCAAGTAAAGTTGTTCATTTCTGTGATGCTTCTGTTGTTAGTGTTTTTTTATAATTATTTTTTAGGGGTTTTCACCTTTATTGGAATAGGACAGTGGAGATTTAGAGACAGGAAAGTATTGGGGGCAGAGATAGAGGAAGGGTCGGCAAAGGACCTCGAGCCGGGAATCGAACTTGGGTCGCTGTGAACACTTAGGTGCCATGTGTCGACGCACTAACCACAAGGCTGACACTGTTGTAAGTGTTGTTTCAGGTAGTTGTGTTATGAGTGAAAGGATTTTCTCAGAATGTTGTGTTGCTCTGAGTGAGTTTTGGAGACTGTTTGAGTCCAATAGAGATCGCTATTAGATAAAAGATGGCTTTAGGAGTTTAAAAGCATCTCTTTATTTCCCCTTCGACAGTTTTTCCTCTGATAAGGAGAGACTTTATACTTAATGAATTGAGTAATATGCATCATTTTATTTCCGTTCCGTAATTTCCCAATTAGTAACTAGATGGAGTGCCTTGACGAATAAAATCATTCATTTTCTGCAAGGCGGATCAGGTATTTTATCATGCTAAGTACCTGATCATGCAACGTTTCGGTGAATTGCAGTTTTTTTAAAGCCGCTAACAAGCTTTGTGCAGTACAGAAACCACAAAATCAAACTATTTCACACAATCAGCCCTAACAAGAGTCTAAGTGTGTCTAAGTGTGTGTAGACAGGGTATCTGTAGATTTCTTAGAGTTACATCTACAGCTTTGTAAGACCATTCATTAATTTTCCTTCAGCTTAGTCTCTATTTCAGAGGTCACCACAGCGGAGTGACCCACCAACTATTACAGCATATGTTTTACGCAATGGATGCCCTTCCAGCCACAACCCATTACTGGGAAACACCCAAACACTCTCATTTACACACACATACACTGCAGCCAGTTTAGTTCATCAATTCCCCTATAGCGCATGTGTTTGGACTGTGGGGGAAACCGGAGCACGCAACCTCAGAAATGCCAACTGGGCAGCCAGGACTCGAACCAGCAATCTTCTTGCTGCGAGGGCACAGTGCTAACCACTGAGCCACCATGCTGCCTTAAGGACCATGGTTTGTAGATAAAAATGAAAATAAACAAATAATTATTTAATCTTCCTCTGGGATAAAAAAGTCAGATAACCTGAGGGTAAATAAATTAACAATAAAAGCTTGCTTGTTTTTTTATTACTATTTATAGATAATTATTAAATTATTGTTTGAATTAGCCCAAATTTGTATTCTTTTAAAATTGTTTCCCAAGTGAAGTTTAACAGAGAGAGAGAGAGAAAATCAACACATTTCTAATGATAATAGTTTTAATAACTCATTTCTAATCACTGATTTATTTTATCGTTGTCAAGATGACAGTAAATATTATTGGACTAGATACTCTTCAAGATACTTGTATTCAGCTTAAAGCGACATTGAAAGGCTTAACTAGGTTAATTAGGGTAATTAGGCAAGTTTTTAAACAACAGTGCTTTGTTCTGTAGCTAAATAAATAAATAAATAAAAGCTTATATTACAATAAATATTGTGGAAATTCATTAGAGGCATGCATTTGGGCTAAAAACCTATTGGCTTTTACCATAGTAGCCAGAAATTCTAAACATTGCACAAGGCCTGCTTTCAATGAATTACAATTTGACAAAAGTTACATTTAATTATTTATTTACTTTTACTAGTGATAGTAACCATACACTTGTATTAAATGAATCACCAAGAACCATTGCTTGTAGATAAAAAAATATTAATTATAATAATAAAAATAATAAATAAATAAAAATAAATATATATTTATGTGAAGGTAATCTAAAATTTAGATAACCTGAAAATGAATAAATTAACAATAAATGATTGCTTGATTTTTTTATTACTATTTCTAAAAATTTATTAAATTATAATTTTTTAATCATCTTAATATCTTATATAAATAATTTTTATATATTCTTCAAGATACTAGTATTCAGCTTAAAGTGACATTTAAAGGCTTGACTAGGTTAATTAGGGTAATTACGCATGTTTTTGAACCTGTAGCTAAATAAATAAATAAATAAATAAATAAATAAATACGTGACATTGGACATTTAGTCCAGAAACTAAATGAAATAAAACCCCTATATTACAGGGAATACTGTGGAAATTCCTCAGACATGCTTTGGATTTGCTATTCAAACAACCTGGTGCAAAACGTGAAAATTGCTGTTGCGCTGGTCTGAAAATAGCAACAAATCGCGCCAAACATGTCTTGTGCCTTATTGCGCTGGGTGTTTGATAGGGCCCATTGGATTTGACCAAAGTAGCCAGGAATTCTAAACATTACACATGGACTGCTTTCAATGAATTACAATTTGACAGAGTTACATAATTATACTTTTATTTTCTTTTAAAAGTGTCGTTCTCCCACGCTGGTTTCTAATATGCATGATGAGGGTTGGCCTCGCAAACAAGCCCTCTGTAGTTACAATACTGCATGGTAATTAGCACAAAGCGATCTTAGTAATTACCATTATTAGAAGTGACTGGTGGGAATGCTTTTATATCAGGCAGCCACACACCAAACAATTAATTTCCCTTTACATTCGGGCAAATTTTCATTATCTCACGCGGGCGCTGAACTGCGGAGGTGGCCCTGGCGAGAGCACAGTAATCATTCACAGAGGAGTGACGGCGCGCAAAAAACACAAGACACGCACACACAGATCACGGACATCGAGGGTTCAGGCCTGCTGACGAGCACTGTGTTCATCTGTGTCACCAGCCTGTTGCTTGGAAACCTGGCCAAGAGGGTTAAATTTAGTCTTCTCGAAATGTATGAATGGTTTTGTGCAGTGGGGGTCTTTAAAAAAATAAATAAATTTAAACAAAAAGACCATCAACAGCAAGCATGTTTGTGTAGAGTGGACTCTTAAAAGAAAATGTCCAGTGGATAAATCCATCATTTACACTTTGTTTACATTGATGATCTGAACAGAGAGTTGCATTTAAATCATATAATAAAGTATAATTACAGTGAATAATAATCAACAAGGGTGCATTCACACACTGTAAAAAATGGCCGTGATTTCAATGGTAAGAATGCTACAGTAAAAATCCGTAACCTGCTCAACAGTATGTTCCCTAATATATACGGTGAACAACCGCAAATTGACTTTCCCAGAATTTGTATGCCTTTTGTTGACATTACTATAGACTATTTTAGGTTTTTCCCCATCAGTGATGTACATTAGAAGTTTATGTTACATCTAATGCTGATAAACAATGTTTATTTCATTACTTTACCTCCCAAAAGGAGCTGCTGAAACAGTTCTACACCTCCATCATTCAATCAGTCATCTGCACATCAATAACTGTCTGGTTTAGCTCAGCTACTAAATACGACCTCCAAAGACTACGTCGAATAGTTCGGACTGCTGAGCGAATCACTGGTACAACCCTTCCTACTCCTCAAGAACTGTACTTATCCAGAGCGAGCAGAAGGGCTGCCAAAATCACTCTGGACCCCTCACACCCAGCACACTGCCTCTTTGAACTTTTACCTTCTGGTGGACGCTACAGAGCACTGCGCACCAGAACAGCCCGACACAGAAACAGTTTCTTCCCTCAGGCAATCCATCTCAGGAACACTTGATGATAATAATTGTGGAGCCAACATCACTGCTGCTATACACTTTTATACACATATACACTTATTTAATAACACACTTTACATGCCAATTTGCACATAACAGCTGCACATATAACGTTGTATATAGTAATAAACACGTACATACACTTGTCAATCTGTATATTTGCACTCACTACTTACTTCTATAATTTAAATATATTTATTATCTGTTTTTTGTCCTGTCTCTGTTATCCTGTTGCACTGTAGAAGCTCTGTCACCAAAACTAATTCCTCGTATGTGTGAACATACCTGGCAATAAAGCTGATTCTGATTCTTTCTGATTTAATTCTATGCGTGTTACCATACTGGTGTTTAGTAGCTGTGTGAATGACACACCTTCTATACACTGAAACACTTTTCTACTTGACCTGCACATGGCTGTGCTAACGTGTCTATCTGTGTAACAAAAGATGTGTAGATGTGTAGACTTAAAACAGGAGATGCAGGGAGACTGAACATGGAAACCACGCATGACAACAGCGCATCCACATTACATCAGAATGCAAAATGCAGGATATACGGATTGTACACTCACATTTGTAGTAAATGGTTTGTTAAATATGCTACACACTAACCTTCCACCTTTGTTGTGGGCTGCATGCTTTACACTTTCATGTGTTAACAGTATTTATTTATTTATTTAGTTTTACATTTAGAGCAGATTTTCTTTATTATAGTAGGCCTATTCAGTTTTCTTAATAACTGGCTGTTTAAATTAATTTTGCATCAAAAAAGCAAGGGTCACAAACAAACAAGTAAACAAACAAGTAAACAAACAAGTAAGTAAATAAGTAAGAAAGACTAGTTTTGTGGTCCAGGGGCACAAACAAACAAACAAACAAACAAACAAACAAACAAACAAACAAACAAACAAACAAACAAACAAGTAAGTAAATAAGTAAGAAAGACTAGTTTTGTGGTCCAGGGGCACAAACAAACAAACAAACAAACAAACAAACAAACAAACAAACAAACAAACAAACAAACAAACAAACAAACAAACAAACAAACAAACAAACAAACAAACAAACAAACAAACAAACAAACAAACAAACAAACAAACAAGTAAACAAACAAGTAAGTAAATAAGTAAGAAAGACTAGTTATGTGGTCCAGGGGCACAAACAAACAAACAAACAAACAAACAAACAAACAAACAAACAAGTAAACAAACAAGTAAACAAACACGTAAGTAAATAAGTAAGAAAGACTAGTTTTGTGGTCCAGGGGCACAAACAAACAAACAAACAAACAAACAAGTAAACAATTATATAAACAATTAAGTTAGTAAGTAAGAATGTAAGTAAGAAAAGGGTGACAAACAAACAAGTAATTAGGTAAACAATTAGTTAAGTAAGAATGTAAGTAAGAAAAGGGTGACAAACAAACAAGTAATTAGGTAAACAATTAGTTAAGTAAGAATGTAAGTAAGAAAAGGGTGACAAACAAACAAGTAATTAGGTAAACAATTAATTAAGTAAGTAAGAATGTAAGTAAGAAAAGGGTGACAAACAAACAAGTAATTATGTAAGGATTGGTTTTGTGGTCCAGGGCAACAAACAAACATGTAAACAAGTAATTATGTTAATAAAACTGGTTTTGCGGTCCAGGGTCACAGACAAATAAACAAAAAACGAGTAAACAAGCATCCAAATGTCAGCTTGCTTCCTGCAGTAAACCTATAGCAGATTCCCCATTGTGTTTGATACTGGAATCAGCAGGCAGAGCTAATCAGCACCGTGTCTCTCCTGTGTCACTGATGTCCAGGGAGTGTTTTCCTGACGTTTGATCAGCTAATGAGGCTTCATGAATGTAAATCAATGACTGACAGACATTCAAACAAGAGACTCTGGCATGCGTAATCAAGTCTCAGTGATGCTGTCAGGCTCCTAGATATACAGAAGATTATGAACGAGTTCAGCAGAGGGCAAAGAATGTTATCTTTATTCCTGGCGAATTGGAGAAACAACCGGTGTGAAATCCAGCCGTAAGTCCGCTCTCCGGGCAAAGCAGATATTATTGTGGTAGATGCATCATTGGTGGCCCTGAAGCATAAACAATGCGTACGAATGCTACGGCTTTCAAACATTTAATTCACTATACCCTCTTTATAACAAAGGAGCAGTTTATATGGGAACAGTGCTGCGGTACGTGGTTTAAACCTGAGAAAAATACTCGCCTGTGGCCATGTTTTTGCTGAAATGATACTATATTATTTTATGCACATTCCTTAGTAGTTTTAAAGTAAAAAAAAGTCAGATGAGTTTTGTAAAAGCATCTCAAAATGGACACACTGAAAAAAAATTATGTCTGCAAAACTGTTGCAAACTATTTATTTGTGTTGAATTTAAACAAACTAATTAAATTTAAGAAAATTTAACTTGATTTGTTTGTTTAAATTCAACCCAAATATATTGTTTAAAACCCCTTTGTGTTACAGCCTTCTTCCAAAATGGATCAAATTCATTTATTTCCTCAACATTCTACACACAATCCCCCATAATGACAATGTGAAAAAAAGTTGTTGCAAAATTGTTGCAAGTTTCTTAAAACTAAAAAGCCGTAAAGTCACGTGTACATCAGTATTGACAGCCTTTAAACTGAGCTCAGGTCCATTCTGTTTCCACTGATCATTCTTGAGATGTTTCAGCAGCTTCATTTGAGTTCACCTGTGGTCAATTCAGCTGATTGGACATGATCTGAAAAGGCATACACCTGTCTATATTAAGGTCCCAGGGTTGACAGTGCATGTCAAAGCACAAACCAAGCATGAAGACAAAGGAATTGTCTGTAAACCTCCGAGACAGGATTGTCTCGAGGCACAAGGCTGGGGAAGGTTACAGAAACATTTCTGCTGCTCTGAAAGTTCCATTGAGCACAGTGGCCTCCATCATACATAAGTGGAAGATGTTTGAACCACCAGGACTCTTCCTAGAGCTGGCAGCCATCTAAGCTGAGTGATCAGGGGAGAAGGGCCTTAGTCAGGGAGGTGATCAATAACCCGATGGTCACTCTGTCTGAGCTCCAGCGTTCCTCTGTGGAGAGAGGAGAACCTTACAGAAGGACAACCATCTGTGCGGCAATCCACCAATCAGGCCTGTATGGTACAGTGGCCAGACTGAAGCCACTCCCCACCTGGAGTTTGCCAAAAGGCATCTGAAGGACTCTCAGACCATCAGAAACTAAACTCTCTGCTCTGATGAGACTCAAACTGAACTCTTTGGAGTGAACGCCAGGCGTTACATTTGGAGAAAAGCAGGCAGCGCTCATCACCAGGCTGATAGCATCCCTACAGTGAAGCATGGTGGTGGCAGCATCATGCTGTGGGGATGTTTTTCAGCAGCAGGAACTGGAAGAATAGTCAGGATAGAGGGAAAGATGAATGCAGCGATGTACAGAGACATTCTGAATGAAGACCTGCTTCAGAGTGCTCTTGAGCTCAGACTGGGGCGACGGTTCATCTTCCAGCAGGACAATCACCAACCCAGGCTCATTCTGAGAACGTAGTCCCGGGGACGTTTCTGGAGACTGCGAAATACGTAGCCGGGGGTACGTACGGCTGCATTTCATTTTTTAAGTGAACGCTGCGGGCGCGGTTTGACGCCGTTCCTTTCGGTGCTTGCCGGCCGGCCGCTCGCCTCCGTGTGGAGGGCTTTCCCACTGCAACCAGTTTGTCCGGTTAGCTCTTTGTGTACCCTGGCGGACTCAAGGCGCAGAGAGGGGCTGACCACGACGACGACCGGGTTCGAGTCTGGGGAAGAGCGGTTCCAGAAAACAGGTAAGAAAACAAAAACAAAATCCAAAAAATGAAGCGAACAAGTTCGTCACAGGGTGAGAATGTGGTCAAAATCTGAAAACGTGGTAAAATCAGACGAGGGCTTTTCTATTTCTGGACGGCTTTTGTGAATCGTCGTTGGTTGGGTTTAGGGACGGAGGAGGGTGGATCAGCCGATTGGCCGGTCGCACGGTCAATCATTCTGTCATCCAGGCAGACAGGCGGAAGGTCGTTCGATAGCGGCCTCTAGCGGGTTTACGCGAGAATGGCGCGGGAAAAATCGCGCACAGCGGCCTCTCGCGAATTCGCGAAAACAAAAACTGCAAAAATACGCACCTCCCGGGACGTTTTTCACGGTCTCCAGAAACGTCCACGGGACTACGTTCTCAGAATGAGCCTGGGTTGACAATGTCCCAAAGCACACTGCCAAAATATCAATGGCGTGGCTTCACAACAACTCGGTGAATGTCACTGAGTGGCCCAGCCAGAGCCCAGATCTAAATCCTGTTGAACATCTCTGGAGAGATCTGAAAATGGCTACACCATCGCTTCCCATCCAACCTGATAGAGCTTGTAGGTACTGCAAAGAGGAATGGGCAAAACTTCCCAAAGACAGGTGAGCCAAGCTTGTGGCATCATATTCAGAAAGACTCGAGGCTGTAATCGCTGCCAAAGATGCATCAACAAAGTGTTGAGCAAAGGCTGTGAATACTGATGTACATCTGATTTTACAGCTTTTTATTTTAATAATAAATTTACAACAATTTCAAAAACTCTTTTTTCACATTGTCATTATGGGGGATTGTGTGTAGAATGTTGAGGAAATCAATTAATTAAATCCATTTTGGAATAAGGCTGTAACTTAAAAAAATGTGGAAAAAGTAAAGCGCTATCAATACTTTCTGGATGCACTGTATATTCTGCATAAAGACCTTTTCCTTAAATCCCCACAACCAACCATAGTCTAATTGGGATGGTTTTTAGGTTTTAGTCATGATATCAGGCATGGTGCAGAGATTTCACATTAACTCGAACCATCAATCTAAACAGCTGTGGCATTGTTAATTGCAATAATGGGATGTGATTCCGATGCCCCCGCTGTTCGCTTTAGAGCATACAAACATCATTAAAATCATGCCCTGAGCCCTCTCTTTTTCGTCTTTTCATTTTTTTCAATGTAAAAGCACGCAGGCGAGAGTGTGACGGGGGCTTTGAAAGGAGCAATAGACTTTCTCTTTCTTTCTATATATCCAGGGCATGAATAGAATCTTTACGACTAATACTTTGACGTATTTTTTAATCTGTATTATTAATAACATCCTATTATGTCATCAAATAATGCTCGGCTGATTATTAGTTCATGCACGTTGAAGGCATTTGAAATGGCAAATGAATATACACTGTAAAAATGTCTGTAAATTAGCAGTTCCCCATTTATTTCTGCTTTTGAATTGCATTGTGAGTTTTTGATCTTTCTTCCAACAACTTTTAACCTGGAAAAGATTAAAAAAAGGGACTTTTATGAAGATTTTTAATATTGTGCAGTGCTATATTGTCTGGGTTGGTGTTTTATATTACGCTGCAGAAACCTTGTAATAAACTGCCACTACATTTTCTGATATTTTACACACTTATTTCTCTAGATATTATTTCTTATCATTTAAAATGACTAATAGTCTCCTTTTTAAACCTTACACAACCTGATAAAAGTCTTGTCGACTATCCAAGTTTTAGGAACAGCAAATAATAACTTGATTTCTAGTTGATCACTTGGTTTCAAAAGTGGCTTATATGAAAGGTAAAGGCCTCTAGATTACGTTTATTTGAGCACAATAAAATCTGATCATGCCTTGATGTTGACTGATTTCATTAGGACAGTAAGGTCTGACTCTGCTTAGACTAAAGTCTGGTCACTGAACCTTCAATAATGTCCAGTATAGAATATGTGCTCATGCTGCAGTGGAAACAGAATGAATATTGTGTCTGACTCCATCATGAGCTTGGAGGACTGCATCCATACATCTCTGCAATGACTCAAATCACTGATTAATAAAGTCATCTGGAATGGCAAAGAAAGCCTTCTTGCAGGACTCCCAAAGTTCATCAAGATTCTTTGGATTCATCTTCATTGCCTTCTCTTTCATCTTACCCCAGACGTGCTCAATAATGTTCATGTCTGGTGGTTGGGCTGGCCAATCCTGCAGCACTTTGACCTTCTTTGCTTTCAGGAACGTTGATGTGGAGGCTGAAGTATGAGGAGCGCTATCTGCTGGAGAATTTGCCCTCTCCTGTGGTTTGTAATGTATTGGGCAGCACAAATGTCTTGATACCTCAGGCTGTTGATGTTGATCATCCACTCTGCAGATCTCTCGCACGGCCCATACTGAATGTAACCCCAAACCATGATTTCTCCTTCACCAAACTTGACAGATTTCTGTGAGAATCATGGCTTCCAGTAGGTCTTCTGCAGTATTTGTGATGATTGGGATGCAGTTCAACAGATGAAAAATCCACCTTCTGCCACTTCTCCAAATGATCAACTAGAAGCCATGTAATTATTTGATGCTCTAACAACTGGGATCCACAACAAGACTTTGGTCAGGTAGTGTAGAGTTGAATTTTCAACATCCAAAATGGACAGAGCAGAGATCAACATCCCATAATGCCATTCACAACTGGAAATAAACACTTACGGAAACTGCTCATTAACACATATTTTCTTATGTAGTAGTTTTTATTTAAAAATGAACACTATCTGTATCATTAAAAACACGATCTTACGTCGTCAAATCATGCTCGGCTGATTATTAGTTAATGTGCACTGAAATCATTTGCCAAATGAATATATTAGCATACTTATGTTTGAAAGTGCATCAGCCACTGAACTGTTAAGCATTGCATAAGGATTTATTAATGCAAGAAAAGCGTTACTGATGGCTGCAAATTACGTGATGCTGCCAGCGCGCTGTATAATTGGGCTGTCGTGAAGTCTCTGTCTGTAAAATAGCACTTTAAAGATCAATTAAACGTCTGAGGCTCCAGAGATTTTCAGAGGAGGTGGCAAAAAAAAAGCGTTTTGCTGGAAAAGTGCTGACTGGCAGAGTTGACTGCAGGGTCGCTGTCTATTTTAGTGCTCGGTGAAAGCACAAACTTGTCCTGATATTTGATGAAGCCTTTTTTACAACTACGCAAACATGCTTGTGAGGTTGTTAGAGTCTGTGCTGGTTCTTTTTGTAGCAAGGATTTATGTGAGGGCATAGCAAACGGGTTTAAATGGAAACAACTATTACCTAAATACAAACTAGATAGTAAACATGACCATAAACATTCATTCATTCATGTTTCTTGTCGGTTTAGTCCCTTTATTTATCAGGAGTCACCACAGCAGAATGAACCGTCAACTTATTTAGCATATGTTTTACGCAGCGGATGCCCTTCCAGCTGCAACCCATCACTGGGAAACACCCATACACACTCATCCACATACCCCTATACACTACAGGCCAATTTAGTTTATTTAATTACCCCATAGCGCATGTGTTTGGACTA